>NC_064921.1:126303223-126603223 GCF_023897955.1 Schistocerca gregaria | reverse complement strand
GTGCACGCCGTGGTTTTTAACTAATTTATGTTTCCTTCATATAGACCAATAATTGTCACCCTGTATGAATAAGGAACTCACTCTGCAACAAAGTATACGCTCCTTCCAAAGTTACTGACAAGGACGCCGTAAGCCTTCCCCCTCACTGATTTGACAAATATTGACAAGGTGTTTAGCGAACGAGTAGAAGCCGGCCGGTGTGGTCGAGCGGTTCTAGGCGCTTCAGTCAGGAACCGCACTGCTGCTGTGGTCACAGGTTCGAATCCTGCCTCGGGCATGGATGTGTGTGATGTCCTTAGGTTAGTTAGGTTTAAGTCGTTCTAAGTCTAGGGGACTGATGACCTCAAATGTTAAGTCCCATAGTGCTTAGAGCAATTTTTTTTGAACGAGTACAACTTCGACTTATGTAGACAGCAAGACGCCTCTCTTAACCGCTTTGACAAGCATTTTGCCGCTAAGCGAGAAAGTGGTCAACTTAATAAGCGCGAGATCCTTGAATCGGATATGATTACTGGTCCTTTTTTCCTCATGTTATGCTGCCAACATGTAGCGTTAAAGCAATCCCTCTCAATTGTGCTTCCTTGCTGCTGCCTTGCGACGTTTATTTTTACATGCAGGCGAAAAACCTTGTAAAACAACTACAAAATTGCGTATACATGATTGAACGGAGTAGAGAAATAGCTTCTAGAGGAGACTGCATAAAAATCTAATCAGTCTTATATCATCAGTCGTCTGTATTAATATTCGTCGACATACTTCGATATGTGCGGTACGCCGCTAAACTGCGTGGTGACCGAGAACCATTTATAATGTAAACCAAATTTGTCTTCCAATGCAGAAATTCGGAGTTCACCACTTGTGCTGTATGTCGCAATAATTATTGTTTTCCATGTTTCTGTTGCGTCGGTTATTGTGGGAGTCAGTGCCGACACAAACGAGGAAGGAGAGAAGTTGTAATGGCCGGTGGCAAGAATACAAAATTACCTGTACATAAAAGTTGCAGACTAATAGAACACTATTTATAAAAAAGGAAAGAAAAGTAACTTCTCGTTATGAGGTGGTTTGATGTGCGTGCTGTGCTCCTACATGCAATTACGTTTACACACTATTACCACTCGCAGAACGCAGGCTAAGTATCGCCTTCCTATTACTCAATGCTGGTGCTCTCGAAGTCTGCGACCGAACTCAATGACCAGGGATGCGCGGCTGGTTAAATCAGTGTTGACAGGGGGCGCTGAACTCTGTCTTCTTGGAGGTCTGGCGCTACCCGCTCTTTCCATTGGCGCTCGGGTCAGCGCCTTTTTGGTGCTATTTCGCGGCGCTGCGCTGGTCGGATTGCAGTCAATTTCTTAGGGGTGCACAGTTTCTTCCATAAGTATCACCCCGATTCGCGTAGTACTTCACTTGTTACAAATTAGACTTGTCACAAATGTAGATACATTAACATAAATGAAGAGACTATACTGATATGATTGAAAATTCTCGTGTCTTTTATTTCCAATCTCCTTACGAAAATCGTTTTGGCCCCTTTTTGGTTGTAAATATTACAATTTAAGTAATAAATTTATCATTAAATATGGATATTTTACATCGTCATAATAAATCTGTTGTTACAATTAGGCCTACGTGGAAATTCGATGCTGAGAGCTTGCGCTTATGAGATTACGCGCTTTCTCGATCGGTTGCAGACTGCGTGAACATTTGCGACCATGCAAAGTTTATAAGCAGGCCTGAAATTTCCAAACACGATCTCCTCAAAAACGTTCAAGAGTTGCGCCTTCCTGTTTACGTAAGTCAAGCACTCCATACCCTGTCAACGTGAATCAGATGGGTGACGGGAAGTACGCACGGTCCCCTTGTAAGTTAGAACTCTTGCCAGGCTTGAAGTTTAACCTGGAATCATGTCTTTCGAGGGCAGTCTGGAAAATATTGAGAGAGCTGCTGGCCCAATGTCCAAACTACCACGGAATAAGCCGGCCGCGGTGGCCTAGCGGTTCTATGTGCTTCAGTCCGGAACCACGCTGCTGCTACAGTCGCAAGTTCGAATCCTGCCCCGAGCATGGATGTGTGTGACATACACTACAAGCCACTCCACAAGTTGGGAAACGGGGCCAAATTTCTTGTAGTTTACTGTCGAGTTGAGATTTTCACAAATGTCTTACTCGTATCTTACAGAAACAAGCAGTACGGCAATAAACTACCTTTTAAAACACGCCGCTAACGCCAATCAAGGTAATTTATAGCAATACAAAAAAAATTTTAAAAATTTAAAGAACATTAGTAAACAGGCTAATAAAGTAAATACAGAACTTTGTTAATAAAGTACGGTGAGGTAGTGAGGCTACCAACACCGCCATTAAAAAAAATTAAACAGGTCTCAGCAAACACACAATTATTGGCAATAAAAGGAATTTGCAAACTTGGCGGAAATTAAAAAAAATTAAACAAAAGTGTCCTGGAATATCATTAGGACATAACAGATATGACTGACCCGTGTAAGGCGGCCACAAATCACCCACTCACGGTTGCTCAGGCTAGACAGAATACTGACCAATTTAAATACACCGGTAAACACAATTGCCACTCTCAGGCTGGTCACTGCACAGACTTTTAGCCAGCGAAAAATGGTTATAAGATGGCTTAACTTGCTGACAGAATTAGAGCTAACCTCGTGCAAGGAAACATTACACCACACAGCCCTGAATGAGCGACCACATGATCAACCAACAAGAAGCATGAATTTACTCATGCAGTTAGATGCTAACAAACTACCCATTGTTTCATAACATGGTATCTCTGCCAACTACGCTACACTCAAGTTCTGTTGTCAATGACTTTATATTTTATATTACGATCTTCTGAACGCTTTAATCGCCGATTTTTTGTTAACTGTCTTTTTTTGTTACGAATCCTACCAAAACCGACACGTTTTTGGTGAATCTTCAATGTACCGCTGCCGTAAGCGGCGAGCTTTCGTAACATGCGAGTTATAACATGAAAATAAACTGATGATCCAGAACATAATAACCACATGCTTAAGGGGAGTTGGAACGCCCTATCCCGACAATGTTAAATTTAGTGACGTGGCTTCCCTGTATTTCAAGAAACACTGTTGCCATTGACATGAAATTTTTGCAGGACATTAAACTGTATGTTCAGAGTCTAACGAACTACAATAATTGCATTTCAGCCAATGCTTACGGAAATACAATTTTTTTATTACACGTTTAAAATTTTGTGTACTCTTTTTGTACGTTAACCTAAAGAATTTTAGTTATACGTAACATTATATTCTTCTTTTAGTTCAGTAGACTCAGTATATGTATGATATTACTCCCTGAAAATCTCAATACTAGATTAAAACCAAAAGGTGAGCGTCAGGAGAGCAATGTGAGAAACGTTCAATGACTTTGAAAGAAAAATTACGTCAACCGATCTGAGTAAAAGCCCTATGAGGTTTTGGTATTACGTAAAATCAGAAAGCGGTTCGAAATCATCTATTCATTCACTCATTGAGCTCACTGGCATCAGAAGGGAAGATAACACAGCCGAAGGCCGAAATACTGAACTCAGTCTTCCAAAGCTGATCACAGCGGAAGATCTTAAGACTGTTCCACTTTTCAATCATTTTACGAGCATCGAAACCGCAGATAGGCCTATTGAGATAACCGATCGCGGAACAGAAAAGCAACTACAATCGCTTAGTAGTGGAAAGGCATCAGGATCAGCTTATATACCTATAAGGTTCTGGAAAGATTACGGGAAAGAACTTGCTCCCCTTTTGGCAGCAGTTTATTGTAGATCGCTGGAGCAACGAAGGGTACCTAGCGTCTGGAAAAAAGCGCAGATTATTCCCGTTTTCAAGAAGGGCCGCAGGACAGAAGCATACAATATTGCAGACCTATATCGTTGACGTCAATCTGTTGCATAATTATGGAACACGTTTTATGCTCAAGAATTATGATGTTTTTGGAGAACGAAATTCTCCCGTATAAAAATTAACATGGATTGCGCAAACAGAGATCTTGAGAAAGTTCTGTCCATGCTTAACGCTGTAGACCAGGGGTTTCCAACAAAATATTCTCGAGGACCCCCTCATCGAGCATGATTGGTACCTTGTCATATCACCTAAAAAAGCCAAATTAAGAGTCGTCTTATACGTTTTCTATTTTAGATACTTAGAAAAAACATTGAGATATTCATTATTGAAAAAATATTGAGCTTAAGACTTTTTCAATTTAGCCATCATTGTTATTGTTAAATTTTTGATTATTCCTCAAAATCTTTGTCTTCAAATCTGGGTGTTTAGTACAATAAACTCCTTAAAAAATAAAAATTTAGTGTCATACGATATATATTTAATGTATTTTTTATTATAATAGCATCTTGCGGACCCCTCTGGCATAGCTCGCGGACCCCTGGGGGTGTACGGACCCCCTGTTGGGAACCACTGCTGTGGACAAAGGCGATCAGGTTGATGCCGTTATCCTTGGCTTCAGGAAGACATTTGACACAGCCCCGCCCTGCAATTTAAAGAAAAAAATACCAGCTTAACCAGTACAGGACTAGATTTGCGACTGGATTCGAGGCTTCCTTGCGGACAGAACTCAACACGTCGCTCTTAGAAGGAACGAAATCGACAGGCGTGGAGGTAATTTCCGGGGTATCCCAAGGAGATGTGATAGGACCATTATCGTGTACAATGTATATAAATGATATAGTAGTAAGCGTCAGATGCTCTTTCGTACTGTTCGCTGATGATGCCGTTGTCTATAACAAAGAAGCAACGCCAGAAGTCAGTACCGATTTGCTGAAAGGTCTGCAGAGGATTGATTAAGGCTCTGGCAGTTGACACGGCAAGTAAATAACTGCAACATGTTGCGCATAAAAAAATGCCGCTACTCTACAACTGCACTATTGATCACAACCTGCCCGAAACAGCATCTGCCGTAAAGTAGCTACGAATAACTATTCAGACTGACCTGAAGTGGAATGACCAGACGCCAGACAGATTCATAGGAAGAAGCTTAAGGAAATTTAATTCATCCACGACAGAATTGGCGCTTGCTCTTTTCCAACCGATTCTTGCGCATTGTTCGTGAAACTGGGGCTCTTACCAGGTAGGACTGATACAAGACATGGAGCGGCGCGTTTCGTCCAGTGATCGTTTAGTCGGCGCGAAAGCGTTGCTGAGATGCTCAACAAACTGCATAGGCAGACGTTACAAAAGAGGCGTTGTGCATCATGGAGGGGTTTGCTGTTGAAATTTCGAGAGAGCACTTTCTGGCAATAGTCACACGACATATTACTTCTTCACACAAATATCTCGCTTAATGACCACGACGAGAAAATTCGAGAAATTGAAGCCAATACAGAGGGTTATCTACAAACATTCTTTCACGCGCCATTCGCGAGAGGGATATGATACGGGGGATCAATTAGCGGGTACAAGAAGTACCCTCCATCACACACCATTAAGCGGAGTATTGATGCAGATGTAAATGAAATAATTTTACTTGCACAACAACTTTTTGATCAGTTACCACTGCATAATCGACGTCTCCAACCCCCGGCGTATTATTACAGTTATGAACATACACTATGTGATCAAAAGTATCCGGACACCTGGCTGCAAATGACTTACAAGTTCGTGGCGACCCGCATCCGTAATGCTGGAATTCAGTATGGTGTTGCCCAACCCTTAGCCTTGCCTTCCACTCTCTCAGGCATACGTTCAATCAGGTGCCGGAAGGTTTCTTGGGGAATTGCAGTCCATTCTTCACGGAGTGCTGCACTGAGGAGAGGTATCGATGTCGGTCGGTGAGGCCTGGCACGAAGTCGACGTTCCAAAACATCCCAAACGTGTTCTATAGGATTCATGTTAGCACTCTGTGCAGGCCAGTCCATTACAGGGATGTCATTGTAGTGTAACCACTTCGCCACAGGCCGTGTGTATTATGAACAGGTGCTCGATCGTGTTGAAAGATGCAGTCGCCATCCCCGAATTGCCCTTCAACAGTGGGAAGCAAGAAGGTGCTTAAAACATCAATGTAGGCCTGTGCTGTGATAGTGCCACGCAAAACAAGCCCCCTCCATAACAGACACAACGACACCACAACACCACCGCCTCCGAATTTTATTGTTGGCACTACACACGCTGGCAGTTGATACCCACCGGGCATTCGCCATACCCACACCCTGCCATCGGATCGCCACACTGTGTGCCGTCATACTTAACTCCACACAACGTTTTCCACTGTTCAATCGTCCAATGTTTAGGCTCCTTACATCAAGCGAGGCGTGGTTCGGCATTTAGCGCAGTGCTGTGTGGCATATGAGTAGCCGCTCGACCATGATATCCAAGTTTTCTCACCTCCCGCCTGTCATAGTACTTGCAGTGGATCCTGATGCAATTTGGAATTCCTGTGTGATGGTCTGGATAGATGTCTGCCTATTACACGTTACGACCCTCTTCAACTTTCGGCGGTCTCTGTCAGTGAACAGACTAGGTCGGCCTGAACGCATTTGTGCTGTACGTTTCCCTTCTCCTTTCCACTTCACTATCACATCGGACCTAGGGATATTTAGGAATGTGGAAATCTCGCGTATAGACGTATGACACAGGTGACACCCAATCACCTGACCACGTTCGAAGAGTTCCGCGGAGTGCCCCATTCTGTTCTCTCACGATGTCTAATGACTACTGAGGTCGCTGATATGGAGTACGTGGCAGTAGGTGGCAGCACAATGCACCCAATATGAAAAATGTATGTTTTTGGGTGTGTCCGTGAACTTTTGATCATATACTGAAAGTTGGCAGCGTGGAGCCCGAAAAAATCCACGACTGCGATCTCTAATGTATTCTGAATTCCTCCGAAACAAGCGCCTGTTTCCAGATTGCGGGACTGATGGTCGGAGCAAGAGGCCAGTTTTTTTTTTCGTTCTCACGGATTACCAAACGGCGCGCGTCGAGTAATTTCCTGTTGCCTCACGATGGGAGGCGCTCGTACGGTAGAGAGAGGAGAGTGCGGTAGGTTCCGGTGGGAGAGCGCCCATCTTCAGCAGCGAGCACGCGTCTCGCTGGCCCGGGGGTCAGCGAGGTTCAGCCTCAGATTCCCGTCTGACTTTCCCCGATGCTTTACCTGCTGCCTGGGCTGGAGTGCAGACCTCTGACAATTCTCTGCGAGGATGCGCAACTATCGCGTGGCCATCAGCTTGCCGAGGGAGAGTCGGAACGGGGTCGCAGAAGCGCTGCTCCGCAGAGTTCAGTTGGAACCACGGGGGTGCAGTGGAAAACTGGAAACGGCACTTACGGACAGCCGAGTAACGCGGAACGCGCGAGTCCTGGTATTGAGTTGTTCGGAAACTTTAGTCGTTTCACCATCAGATAAAGTTGATCGTGTAAACAGACCAATGTTGACACATTAGTTTTCTGATTGGCTTGATACAGGCAGCCCTGCACGAATTCCTTCCTGTGCCAATGTCTCCATCTTACAACGGAAGTGCGTGTATTAGCACGCTCAGAACCGCACGAGCTGCGTTTGAACTCTACATCGCTCATCCCGATAGCATTGTATGAGACGTCCGTATGCAAAGCAGTGCGTCCTACCACGAGTGTCATTAGAATGATCACCTAGTCAAGAGAGGTTCAAATGGTTCAAATGGCTCTGAGCACTATGGGACTTAACATCTGAGGTTATCAGTCTCCTAGAACTTAGAACTACTTAAACCTAACTAACCTAAGGACATCACACACATCCACGCCCGAGGCAGGATTCGAACCTGCGGCCGTAGCGGTCGCGTGGTTCCAGACTGTAGCGCCTAGAACCGCTCGGCCACTCCGGCCGGCACCTGAGAGAGGAACTTTGGTAATGCGAAGAAACAAAATATCGATATATGCAGTGTGTCCGTAAAGCCCCGATGGAATTTCAAAAAATCGTAACTTGTAATCTGTAAGAACAGCGTTGTTTGCTACAAAAAATTGAGCAGCTCTCAGAGTTTTGTTTCTGTTATTCCAGAATTTTAGTGTGTTCATCAATCGTCGCTGGTAGCATATCAAGGCGATATTCGAGTTCTGTCCATGTACGGGTCAGCAGTGCAGCAATAATAGTTCTGATTGTAGAATGAGATTTTCACTCTGCAGCGGAGTGTGCGCTGATATGAAACTTCCTAGCAGATTAAAACTGTGTGCCGGACCGAGACTCGAACTCCGGACTTTTGCCTTTCGCGGGCAAGTGCTCTACCGTCTGAGCTACCCAAGCACGACTCACGCCCCGCCCTCACAGCTTTATTTCTGCCAGCACCTTGTCTCCTACCTTACAAACTTTAAAGAAGCTCTCCTGCGGACCTTGCAGAAGTTTCATATCAGCGCACACTCCGCTGCAGAGTGAAAATCTCATTCTGGGAACATCCCCGAGGCTGTGGCTAAGCCATGTCTCCGCAGTATCCTTTCTTTAACGAGTGCTAGTTCTGCAAGATCCGCAGAAGAGCTTCTGTAAAGTTTGGAAGGTAGGAGACGAGGTACTAGCAGAAGTAAAGGTGTGAGGACGGGGCGTGAGTCGTGCTTGGGTAGCTCAGATGGTAGACTACTTGCCCGCGAAAGGCAAAGGCCCCGAATTCGGGTCTCGATCCCGCACACAGTTTTAATCTGCCAGGACGTTTGATAGTTCTGATTGTTTCATTGACTTGTGCACGAATGACACCAGTGTTACTGAGTGGTGTTGTGTACGCGCGATTCTGGCGTAACTTCACAAAAAGATGCCTAACGACGTGGCAACGAGGGATCTCGGAAGCCATATGATGGGACCCCCACGATCCATCCAACTCTCAGGAAATGTGTCAATCGGCACATCACGGACGTTCAAACTCCACTGTGCACCATCATGCTTGCAGTCTATCAACATGTGCTTGAGACGCAGGGGGACGTTCACTTTGACGTAGGTCTTTGACACTATCCGTCTCTTTAAAGTTTTTAACCATTTCGTTATGCTTTTTTTTTTGGCGGTGTGCCCTTCCATACTAATGTCCATAATTTCGAAGTACCGTTATCATAGATTGGAATACCCGCCTGGACTCGGGTAGGCGCGCCGGCCCCGGATCGAATCCGCCCGGCGGATTAACAATGACGGCCGTTGTGTCGGCCAGCCTGGATGTGGTTTTTAGGCGGTTTTCCACATCCTACTTGGTGAATACTGGGCTGGTCCCCACGTACCGCCTCAGTTACACGACTCGCAGACATCTGAAACACATTCACACTATTTCACGATTTACTCTAGACGCAGACAGCTGGGGTACACTAATTCCGTCCCTGGGGGTATGGGGTGGTGGCAGGAAGCGCATCCGGCCACCCTTAAATTAGCCATGCCAACTCTGTACTTAATCCTGCCGACCCCGCGCAAAATGCGGGATAAAGGCAGTAGCAAAAGAAAGAAAGAAAGTTCTCATAGATTGGAATCTGCTTACCGGACGACACATTGCGCGTTCTGCTGGTCTGTCACCATTTTGATGCACTCAAAGTCAAATGTGCAACAAAGGAAGAATAACTGTGAGAGCTGCTTAACGTTTTGTAACAAAGCGTGATTGTCTAATAGTTTGGAAGTTATGATTTTGAAATGTTATCATGACTTTATGGACACCCTGTAAATTTCAGAAGTCACACCCTGTAAGAGGACCAAAAACATACGTAACACATTGTCGTGTCTTTACTGCTACATTTCCTCTACTTAAAATGATTACACTATATAAACCACAAACTTATTCTACTCACCTGACCGTGTTGCAATCTAAATGGTGCAATGGATGCTGATTTTCTATGTAATGTTCTACCGATGTTACTACAAGATGCTTCAGTGCATGACAGAATGGCGATGCGATGTACTTCCAACATGATGGATGTCCGGCATATAGCTCGCGTAAGGTTGAAGCGGTAATGAACAGCATATTTCATGACAGGTGGATTGGTCGTCGAAGCACCATACCATGGCCCGCACCTTCACCGGATCTGACGTCCCCGGATTTCTTTCTGCGGGGAAAGTTGAAGAATATTTGCTATCGTGATCCACCGACAACGCCTGACAATATGCGTCAGCGCATTGTCAATGCATGTGCGAACATTATCAATGCATGTGCGAACATTACGGAAGGCGAACTACTCGCTGTTGAGAGGAATGTCGTTACACGTATTGCCAAATGCGTTGAGGTTGACGGACATCATTTTGAGCATTTATTGCATTAATGCGGTATTTACAGGTAAACAAGCTGAAACAGCAATCGTTCTCAGAAATGATAAGTTCAAGAAGGTACATGTATCACATTGGAACAACCTAAATAAAATGTTCAAGCGTACCTACGTTCTGTATTTTAATTTAAAAAACCTACCTCGTTACCAACAGTTCGTCTAAAATTGTAAGCCATATGTTTGTGACTATTACAGCGCCATCTATCACAAAGCAAAAAAGTGGTTCAACTACAGCATTCATATTTCTTTACGTACTACACGATTATGTAATAAAAATGGGAGTCCTATTTAAAAAACGCAGTGATATCCGTTTGACCTATGGCAGTGCCATCTAGTAGGCCAACCATAGCGCCATCTGGTTTCCCCCTTCAAGCTAGACAAGTTTCGTTCTCTGTAGTTTTTTCGTTTGACGCTTATTTCGTGAGATATTTGGCCCGATCACAGTCAATGGACCACCCTCTACATGTGCCAAACACTGTTTCCAGTGCGTGATATGGGAGATGCAATAACATTAAACTTGAATATGCAACTTCTCTGCACTCTATGCCGCGCAGGATTGGCCGAGCGGTCTCAGGCGCTGCAGTCACGGACTGTGCGGCTGGTGCCGGTGGAGGTTCGAGTCATCCCTCGGGCGTGAGTGTGTGTGTTTGTCCTTAGTATATTTAGGTTAAGTAGTGTGTAAGCTTAGGGACTGATGACAGCAGTTAAGTCCCATAAGATTTCGTACACATTTGAACTTTTTTTTCACACTATGGGTTGCAGATTGTTACTCTCTAAAGCTGCCTCATCAAAATTAGGATACAGGAAGAGGCTTTATCATGAAGAACTGATGGTTACGTCACTGTTTATTGCCACTTTAACAGTATACTCACCTTATTTTCAGACGCAGTCCTTTGGCCATTTACATCCTGGCGACGAAATTTTCTGTGTAGTTCACTTATAATTATTCGTTTCATGGACGAAGGAACGATTTTCACGGATACCATCATACTCTTTCTGTTACAAACGTAGTAGCACTCCTACAATGTTGCGATGGCGCCTTTTAGTACAGAACATGCTGTGTGCTATTACTACCTCCCCTGCGTGATTTTGGATCGTAAAAATAGGATTTGTCACTGGATTGAGGAGTTTCTAAGAGATAGAAGTCAGGGCATTACACTGAACAAGATGAAATCGACAGATGTGAAGGTAATTTCAGGAGTGTCCGAAGCGAGTGTCATACAGCCATCATTGTTACAATATGTAAAAATTATCTAGTGAATGACGTCAGAATCTCTACAAGGCTTTTTGCGGACGATGCTGTTGTTTACGAGAAAGTGTCAACGCCTGAAGAAGGCAGCGAAATGCAGAAACACCTGCAGAGGGACATGGACTGGTCCTGAGTTGCATTGGACTCTGGACGTGGATAAATGTAACAGTATACAGCTAAAAGAGAGCCAATATTGTTGGATTACGCTGTTGGTGAAAAATCTCTGGAAACCGTAACAGCTGTAAAATACCAAGGAGTATGTATCCGGAGCGCTCTGAAGTAGAATGCACACATAAAACAAACAGTAAGAAAAGCAGATGCCAGGCTTAGATTCGTAGGAAAAATCTTAAGGAAATGTAATTCATCCACGAAAAAAGTGGCTTACAAAACACTTGTTGGAGCGATTCTTGAGTAGTGTTCATTAGTCTTGAATCCCGTGCAAAGTAGGATTAACAGAAGAGATAGCGAAGAGTGGCACGTTTTTCCACGAGATCGTTTTACTATGCTTGAGGGCGCTACGGAGATGCTCACACTCAAGTGGCAGTCGCTACAAGAGCGGCGTTGTGTAACATGGAGAAGGTTGCTGACGAAATAGTGCGAGCGTACGTTCGAGGAAGAGTTGGCTAACATATTACCTAATATGAGCCGCGAAATGACCAAGACAAAAAAAAAACAGAGAAAGTTAGAGCTCGTACGAAAGTTTATCGACAGCCTTTCTTCCCACACACCATTCGCGAATGGAACGGAGAAGTGGGAAAGTGATAGCGGTTACCGCCTTCACGCCGGGCGGGGTGGCCGAGCGGTTCTAGGCGCTACAGTCTGGAACCGCACGACCGCTCCGATCGCAGGTTCGAATCCTGCCTCGGGCATGGTTGTGTGTGATGTCCTTAGGTTTAAGCAGTTCTAAGTTCTAGGGGAATGATGACCTCAGAAGTTAAGCCCCATAGTACTCAGAGCCATTTGAACCGCATCCACAGACCGTAAGATGCCCTGCTGATTACAGGTGCAGGTGTAAACAATACGGTGCTGCCAACCTAGCTAGGTCTTCAATGCACTTATTCGGCAATAACAAGAGTGTGTTTCTACGTACAGTGTGTCCAAAATTAAAGCAACAAAAGAAAATTTTGCAAGGTTACGTTTATTTTGCCGCAGAACAATATAAACAGGTGATAGTAAAGTAGAAACAATGCAAAGAATACAGAACGTAAAGAACTTCAAAGTGCATAACGGTACACAAAAATGTTTTTTTTTTCCAACTTAACAGATTTGCACGCACATTCCGACAACTGATTACTGTGCTGAGCATGGGGTGTGACCACCGCTGGCACCAGAGCTGACAACGACGGGACACGCTGTGACTGATGGTATAAATCTCATGTTGAGGCAATAACGGCCATTCTTCCTGCAGAGCTGCTCGCAGTCTTGAGAAGTGGTTGGTGGATGCTGACGTGATGCGACTCGTCTTAGTTGTGATCCCAGACATGCTCTATTGGATTCAAATCAGAAGAGCGAGCAGGCCACGTCATGCGTGCAAAATCTTCTCTTTCCAAGAAAACATCAAGAACCCACTCTGTATGAGGTCGAGCATTATTGTCCCTAAAAAAAAAAAAAAAGAAAAAAAAAGAAAAAAAAGTTCAAATGGTTCTGAGCACTATGGGACTTAACATCTATGGTCATCAGTCCCCTACAACTTAGAACTACTTAAACGTAACTAACCTAAGGACATCACACAACACCCAGTCATTACGAGGCAGAGAAAATCCCTAACCCCGCCGGGAATCGTACCCGGGAATCCGGGCGTGGGAAGCGAGAACGCTACCGCACGACCACGAGCTGCGGACTATTGTCCTTCGATAGGAGGTCCAGGCCCACCGCATTTCGCTACAACCCCCCATGAACTGTCAAGATATTGTCACGTTACCGAACATCAGTTAAACCTTGCCGTTTCACCCGCACAATTTCATGAAGAGGTGTTCGAATGGTCAACATAATCCCTGGCCACATTATCTACATCTACATCTACATTCATACTCCGCAAGTCACCCAACGGTGTGTGGCGGAGGGGACTTTACGTGCCACTGTCATTACCTCCCTTTTCTGTTCCAGTCGCGTATGGATCGCGGGAAGAACGACTGTCTGAAAGCCTCCGTGCGCGCTCGAATCTCTCTAATTTTATATTCGTGATCTCCACGGGAGGTATAAGTAGGGGGAAGCAGTATATTCGATACCTCATCCAGAAACGCACCCTCTCGAAACCTGGCGAGCAAGCTACACCGCGATTGCAGAGGCGCCTCTCTTGCAGAGTCTGTCACTTGAGTTTGCTAAACATCTCCGTAACGCTATCACGGTTACCAAATAACCCTGTGACGAAACGCACCGCTCTTCTTTGGATCTTCTCCATCTCCTCCGTCAACCCGATCTGGTACGGATCCCATACTGATGAGCAATACTCAAGTATAGATCGAACGAGTGTTTTGTAAGCCACCTCCTTTGTTGATGGACTACATTTTCTAAGGACTCTTCCAATGAATCTCAACCTGGTACCCGCCTTACCAACAATTAATTTTATACAGGGTGTTTCAAAAATGACCGGTATATTTGAAACGGTAATAAAAACTAAACGAACAGCGATAGAAATACACCGTTTGTTGCAATATGCTTGGGACAACAGTACATTTTCAGGCGGACAAACTTTCGAAATTACAGTAGTTACAATTTTCAACAACAGATGGCGCTGCAAGTGATGTGAAAGATATAGAAGACAACACAGTCTGTGGGTGCGCCATTCTATACGTCGTCTTTCTGCTGTAAGCGTGTGCTGTTCACAACGTGCAAGTGTGCTGTGGACAACATGGTTTATTCCTTAGAACAGAGGATTTTTCTGGTGTTGGAATTCCACCGCCTAGAACACAGTGTTGTTGCAACAAGACGAAGTTTTCAACGGAGGTTTAATGTAACCAAAGGACCGAAAACCGATACAATAAAGGATCTGTTTGAAAAATTTCAACAGACTGGGAATGTGACGGATGAACGTGCTGGAAAGGTAGTGCAACCGCGTACGGCAACCACAGAGGGCAACGCGCAGCTAGTGCAGCAGGTGATCCAACAGCAGCCTCGGGTTTCTGTTCGCCGTGTTGCAGCTGCGGTTCAAATGACGCCAACTTCCACGTATCGTTTGATGCGCCAGAGTTTACACCTCTATCCATACAAAATTCAAACGCGGCAACCCCTCAGCGCCGCTACCATTGCTACACGATGGACATTCGCTAACGATATAGTGCACAGGACTGATGACGGCGATATGCATGTGGGCAGCATTTGGTTTACTGACGAAGCTAATTTTTACCTGGACGGCTTCGTCAATAAACAGAACTGGCGCATATGGGGAACCGAAAAGCCCCATATTGCAGTCCCATCGTGTCTGCATCCTCAAAAAGTACTGATCTGGGCCGCCATTTCTTCCAAAGGAATCATTGGCCCATTTTTCAGATCCGAAACGATTACTGCATCACGCTATCTGGACATTCTTGGTGAATTTGTGGCGGTACAAACTGCCTTAGACGACACTGCGAACACCTCGTGGTTTATGCAAGATGGTGCCCGGCCACATCGCTCGGCCGACGTCTTTAATTTCCTGAATGAATATTTCGATGATCGTGTGATTGCTTTGGGCTATCCGAAACATACAGGAGGCGGCGTGGATTGGCCTCGCTATTCGCCAGACATGAACCCCTGTGACTTCTTTCTGTGGGGACACTTGAAAGACCAGGTGTACTGCCAGAATCCAGAAACAATTGAACAGCTGAAGCAGCACATCTCATCTGCATGTGAAGCCATTCCGCCAGACACGTTGTCAAAGGTTTCGGGTAATTTCATTCAGAGACTACGCCATATTATAGTTACGCATGGTGGATATGTGGAAAATATCGTACTATAGAGTTTCCCAGACCGCAGCGCCATCTGTTGTTGACAATTGTAACTACTGTAATTTTGAAAGTTTGTCTGCCTGAAAATGTACTGTTGTCCCAAGCATATTGCAACAAACGGTGTATTTCTATCGCTGCTCGTTTAGTTTGTATTGCCGTTTCAAAGATACCGGTCATTTTTGAAACACCCTGTATGATCATTCCATTTCAAATCGTTCCGCACGCATACGCCCAGATATTTAACAGAAGTAACTGCTACCAGTGTTTATTCCGCTATCATATAATCATACAATAAAGGATCCTTCTTTCTATGTATTCGCAATACATAGAAAGAAGGGATCCTCTTCGATATCGATCTCTTTCCCAATGTTTGTGGCCTGAAATCGTGTTCCACGTTCCCTCCAGATGCGAATCCGTCGAGACTCACTGTCCACAAAAATAAGGGACTCATCTGTGAGAAGAACATTGGCTCAATGTTCGAGCGTCCAGGTGGTATGCTAACGACTCCACTCTAGCTAGACTTTCCCTTCTATGAAGACGCGTGAGAGGTACACCAGTAACAGGTCTCTGAGAATAAAGACCACTCAGCCAAAGCCTTCTTTACACCCTTTGCCTCGATGCAACACGTCCAGAGGATGCTGCGAGGTCAAATACCAGTTGTCGTGCAGTACTGAGGCGGTTCCGTTGTGCCCTTACAGCCAAAAACGGTCTTCTCTTTCAGATGTCACACGTGACCGGCCTTGCCCTGATCTTTGGGAAACAGTTTCGGTCTCTGTCAACTGTTCCCACATGCGAGAAACAACAGCCATCGAGCCACATCAGTCTGCTGCTGCCCTACTTCCGTACTTCCTGTCTGTGACGGCGTACACAGCTATTGTGGATGTGGGACTAACCGACAAATATTACCCCGTTCGATGAGTGTCCTGACGTCTTCGCTGGCGTGGTTGTCCGTTGACCGGAACGCCATCTTCCGTGCAGAACACGATCTTACGGATATTGGTTGACAGTTTGTTGATTATATCGGTTCTTAGATACAGGACGGCGAAATAGGGATTTTTATTGCTTTAATTTTGGACACCAGTATGTTGAAAGTGCTACTTTAAGAAATCATCGAGGAATATGTATTCCAGGCGACCGCAACAGCTGCAACACAGCACTGTTTGAGGGGGCTCTCTGCGACAGGTGCGGCGCATAGGCTGCCCTCTATGGTGGCGGTGGTGGGGAAGGGGACCGGGAGGGGGGGGGGGGGTGTCGATAAGCAGAGTCACGTCAGCAGGGCCTGTGGTGATAGCGGCGGCAGTTGCCCGCACGCACCAAGCCTGCCGAGCCTAGAGAGCCTACTTAAACAGAGAGAGACTGAGGAAGGGAGGTGGATGGAGCTGACGAACACTGATACCGGCAGTAGCTGAGTACTGAGGACGTCACATGTTTACCTGCCTTGCAGTTACTGTGGATGGAGCAGTAAGCGCTGTGCTGTTGGAGGTCCGTAGGATAATTACAACGTCGGTCAGATTGAGGTGACCGTCTGTCAAAAGTCAAAATACCCACTTTTTTGCGGTGCGAACGTCTGCGAGACGTGCATGGCTGCCACGGATCGTGCAGCCACGTCTCGATCCCTGAGTCAACAGGTGGGGACGTTTGCAAGAAAACAACCATCTGCACTGACAGTTCGACGACGTTTTCACCAGCATGAACTATCAGCTCGGGGACCACGGCTGCAGTAACCCTTGACGCTGCAACACAGACACGACCGCCTGCGATGGTGTACTCAACGACGAAACTGGGTGCACGAATGGCAAAAAGTCATTTTTTCGGGTGAATACAGGTTCTGTTCACAGCATCAGGATGGTCGCATCCGTGTTTGGCGAAATCTCGGTGAACGCACATAGGAAGCGTGTTTTCGTCATCGCCATATTGGCGCATCACCCAGCGTGATGGTATGGGGTGCCATCGGTTACACGCCTCGGTCACCTCTTGTTCGCATTGACGGCACTTTGAACAGAGGACGTTACATTTCAGATGTGTTACGACCCGTGGCTCTACCCTTCATTCGATCCCTGCGAAACCCTACATTTCAGCAGGATAATGCGCGACCGCATGCTTCAGGTCCTGTACGGGCCTTTCTGGATACAGAAAATGTTCGACTGCTGCCCTGGCCAGCACATTCTCCAGACCTCTCACCAATTGAAAACGTCTGGTCAATGGTGGCCGAGCAACTGGCTCGTCACAATACACCAGTCACTACTCTTGATGAACTGTGGTATCGTGTTGAAGCTGCATGGGCAGCTGTACCTGTACACGCCATCCAAGCTCTGTTTAACTCACTGCCCAGGCGTATCGAGGCCGTTATTACGGCCAGAAGTTGTTGCTCTGGGTACTGATTTCTCAGCATCTCTGCACCCAAATTGCGTGAAAAAGTCGATGAGGTTTCCGAAAGTGTCGGCAAGGATGCGGAGCCAAGCCGTCTCAAGTGCCGTGGCCAGATACGCTACGTTTCTCGGTTGATCTAGGTGCTCCCACAGATCCTCGATTCGGTATAAACCACGAGAATTTGGTGGCCAGGTGAGTGCGGTAAACTCGTCCTGCTGTGCTATTCGAATCACGCACGTACACTGTGAGCTGCGCTACTCGTTGCATTGTCTTGCTGGTAAATGGCATCGTGTTGGGGAAGAGCAGACTGCAACTTGGGCTGGACGCGGTCGCCAAGTATACACTACTGGCCATTAAAACAGCTACACCAAGAAGAAATGAAGATGATAAACGGGTATTCATTGGACAAATATATTACACTTTAACTGACATGTGATTACATTTTCACGCAATTTGGGTGCATAGATCTCGAGAAATCAGTACCCATAGCGACCACCTCTGGCCGTAATAACGGCCTTGATACGCCTGGGCATTGAGTCAAACAGAGCTTGGATGGCGCGTACAGGTACAGCTGCCCATGCAGATTCAACACGATACCACGTAGAGCCACGGGTCGTAACGCATCTGAAATGTAACGTCCTCTGTTCAAAGTACCGTCAATACGAACAAGAGGTGACCGAGGCGTGTAACCAATGCCACCCCATAGCATTACGGCGGGTGATACGCTAGTATGGCGATGTCGGATACACACTTCCAATGTGCGTTCACCACGATGTCGCCAAACACGGATGCGACAATCATGCTGCTGTAAACAGAACCTGGATTCATCCGAAAAAATGACCTTTGCCATTCGTGCACCCAGGTTTGTCGTTGACTACACTATCGCAGGCGCTCTTGTCTGTGATCCAGCGTCAAGGGTAACCGCAGCCATGGTCTCCGAGCTGATAGTCCACGCTGCTGCAGACGCCGTCGAACTGTTCGTGCAGATGGTTGTTGTCTTGCGAACGTCCCCATCTGTTAACTCAGGGATCGTGACGTGGCTCCACGATCCGTTATTTATTTATTTTTACGTCGGTCTACTGACTGGTTTGATGCGGCCCGCAACGAATTCCTTTCCTGTGCTAACCTCTTCATCTCAGAGTAGCTCTTGCAACCTACGTCCTCAATTATTTGCTTGACGTATTCCAATGTCTGTTTTCCTCTACAGTTCCCTCTGGTACCATGGAAGTCATTCCCTCATGTCTTAGCAGATGTCCTATCACCCTGTCCCTTCTCCTTATCAGTGTTTTCCACATATTCCTTTCCTCTCCGATTCTGCGTAGAACCTCCTCATTCCGTACCTTATCAGTCCACCTAATTTTCAACATTCGCCTATAGCATCACATCTCAAATGCTTCGATTCTCTTCTGTTCCGGTTTTCCCACAGTCCATGTTTCACTACCAGACAATGCTGTACTCCAGACGTACATCCTCAGAAATTTCTTCCTCAAATTGAGGCCGGTATTTGATATTAGTAGACTTCTCTTGGCCAGAAATGCCTTTTTTGCCATAGCGAGTCTGCTTTTGATGTCTTCCTTGCTCCGTCCGTCATTGGTTATTTTACTGCCTAGGTAGCAGAATTCCTTAACTTCATTGAATTCGTGGCAATCAATCCTGATGTTAAGTTTCTCGCTATTCTCATTTCTACTACTTCTCATTACCTTCGTCTTTCTCCGATTTACTCTCAAACCATACTGTGTACTCATTAGACTGTTCATTCCGTTCAGCAGATCATTTAATTCTTCTTCACTTTCACTCAGGATAGCAATGTCATCAGCGAATCGTATCATTGATATCCTTTCACCTTGTATTTTAATTCCACTCCTGAAACTTTCTTTTACTTCCATCATTGCTTCCTCGATGTACAGATTGAAGAGTAGGGGAGAAAGGCTACAGCCTTGTCTTATATCCTTCTTAATATGAGCACTTCGTTCTTGATCGTCCACTCTTATTATTCCCTCTTGGTTGTTGTACATATTGTATATGACCCGTCTCTCCCTATAGCTTACCCCTACTTTTTTCAGTATCTCGAACAGCTTGCACCATTTTATATTGTCGAACGCTTTTTCCAGGTCGACAAATCCTATGAACGTGTCATGATTTTTCTTTAGCCTTGCTTCCATTATTAGCCGTAACGTCAGAATTGCCTCTCTCGTGCCTTTACTTTTCCTAAAGCCAAACTGATCGTCACCTAGCGCATTCTCAATTTTCTCTTCCATTCTTCTGTATATTATTCTTTTAAGCAGCTTCAATGCATGAGCTGTTAAGCTGATTGTGCGATAATTCTCGCACTTGTCAGCTCTTGCCGTCTTCGGAATTGTGTGGATGACACTTTTCTGAAAGTCAGATGGTATGTCGCCAGACTCATATATTCTACACACCAACGTGAATAGTCGTTTTGTTGCCACTTCCCCTAATGATTTTAGAAATTCTGATGGAATGTTATCTATCCCTTCTGCCTTATTTGACCGTAAGTCCTCCTTAAATTCCGATTCTAATAGTGGATCCCCTATCTCTTCTAAATCGACTCCTGTTTCTTCTTCTATAATATCAGACAAATCTTCACCCTCATAGAGGCTTTCAATGTATTCTTTCCACCTATCTGCTCTCTCCTCTGTATTTAACAGTGGAATTCCCGTTGCACTCTTAATGTTACCACCTTTGCTTTTAATGTCACCAAAGGTTGTTTTGACTTTCCTGTATGCTGAGTCTGTCCTTCCGAAAATCATATCTTTTTCGATGTCTTCACATTTTTCCTGCAGCCATTTCGTCTTAGCTTACCTGCACTTCCTATTTACTTCATTCCACAGCGACTTGTGTTTCTGTATTCCTGATTTTCCCGGAACATGTTTGTACTTCCCCCTTTCATCCATCAACTGAAGTATTTCTTCTGTTACCCATGGTTTCTTCGCAGCTACCTTCTTTGTACCTATGTTTTCCTTCCCAACTTCTGTGATGGCCCTTTTTGGAGATGTCCATTCCTCTTCAACTATGCTGCATACTGCGCGATTCCTTATTGCTGTATCTATAGCGTTAGAGAACTGCAAACGTATCTCGTCATTCCTTAGAACTTCCATATCCCACTTCTTTGCGTATTGATTCTTCCTGACTAATGTCTTGAACTTCAACCTACTCTTCATCACTACTACATTGTGATCTGAGTCTATATCTGCTCCTGGGTACGCCTTACAATCCAGTATCTGATTTCGGAATCTCTGTCTGACCATGATGTAATCTAATTAAAATCTTCCCGTATCTCCCGGCCTTTTCCAAGTATACCTCCTCCTCTTGTGATTCTTGAACAGAGTATTCGCTATTACTAGCAGAAACTGGTTACAGAACTCAATTAGTCTGTCTCCTCTTTCATTCCTTGTCCCAAGCCCATATTCTCCTGTAACCTTTTCTTCTACTCCTTCCCCTACAACTGCATCCCATGACTATTAGATTTTCGTCCCCCTTTACATACTGCATTACCCTTTCAATATCCTCATACACTTTCTCTATCTGTTCATCTTCAGCTTGCGACTTCGGCATGTATACCTGTTGTTGTCGATGTTGGTCTGCTGTCGATTCTGATTAGAACAACCCGGTCACTGAACTGTTCACAGTAACACACCCTCTGCCCTATCTTCCTATTCATAACGAATCCTACACCTGTTATACCATTTTCTGCTGCTGTTGATATTACCCGATACTCATCTGACCAGAAATCCTTGTCTTCCTTCCACTTCACTTCACTGGCCCCTACTATATCTAGATTGAGCCTTTGCATTTCCCTTTTCAGATTTTCTAGTTTCCCTACCACGTTCAAGCTTCTGACATTCCACGCCCCGACTCGTAGAACATTATCCTTTCGTTGATTATTCAATCTTTTTCTCATGGTAACCTCCCTCTTGGCAGTCCCCTCCCAGAGATCCGAATGGGGGACTATTCCGGAATCTTTTGCCAATGGAGAGATCAGGACACTTCTTCAACTACAGGCCACATGTCCTGTGGATACACGTTTACGTGTCTTTAATGCAGTGGTTTCCATTGCCTTCTGTATCCTCATGTCGTTGATCATTGCTGATTCTTCCGCCTTTAGGGGCAATTTCCCACCCCTAGGACAAGAGAGTGCCCTGAACCTCTATCCGCTCCTCCGCCCTTTGACAAGGCCGTTAGCAGAATGAGGCTGACTTCTTATGCTGATTATTTATCAAAGTTTAGGCAGTGGCGGGGATCGAACCCGGGACCGAAGACGTTTTGATTATGAATCAAAGACGCTACCCCTAGACCACGGGTGAAGCCGACCTTTATCGAAGTCGGAAACGTGATGGTACGCATTTCTCCTCCGTAGATAAGGCATCGCAACAACGTTTCACCAGGCAACGCCGGTCAACTGCTGTTTGTGTATAAGAAATCGGTTGGAAACTTTCCTCATGTCAGCACGTCATAGGAGTCGCTACCGGTTAAATATCGCGTCTGTGGCACGTCATCTTCGTGGTGTAGTTGTGCTTCTTGTTTCTGTTGTAGTGGAGATCATTACAATTAAGGCTTTTCCATCCAAAACCTAGGATGCTTTCTTCAAATGGGTGTGAAATCTTATGGGAGTTAACTGCTAAGTTCATCAGTCCCTAAGCTTACACACTACTTAACCTAAATTATAGGATGCTTTCTCTGTGACCCTGTAAATACCAGAGCTAAACAATGTACAACAACAATGTACGGTACAAGCACAGAATTCTGTATTACTTCATTTCCTTATTTCTAACATTTTAAAATTGTACGTCGACTTTAGATGACATGACAATCATAGATGTTCTTATCTCTGTTTATGAACGTACTTTCTGTCATGTTTTGAACATCGTCCCACTACACTTTATTAACTAATGTTTCGCCGCAAGGGATATCGGATTTTGAGAGTAAATTAACATGGAGTACGTCGTTCTTCTTTTCAAACATTCACATACCCATTTCTTTATTCCTTATTGTCCTTTGCGCATGCAGTTGTAGTAATTACAGTAGGCACAAATGCAGCAATCAAAAAGAAATTATTAGCGTACATTCGCATTCTGTTTACAGCGTTCCTTTCTTGTTGCTCCCATGGCGATGGACTGTTCTTATCGCAATCAGTAAGCGTGAAAGGAAGCTACCGTACAGACAGAGGGATCTATATTTATACTTGGTAGAACTAATTACATACTGACATAATGATTGAAATTGCTTTCGTTTCCCAAAAGATATAAATATTTCGATTTCGGAAAAGAAGCTCTGTATTTCGCCAAGATGTCGAAGAAGAAGATCCCTTACGTACTCGTGTATCGAGTAAGATGTGCAGAAGATGGACTGAAAGCGGACAGAAGAGGTACGAGGAAGGGCGTCCCTTACCTGAGGGATCGCTACCTGGCGAAGGGGCAAGTGTGGCAAATGTCCAGCATTCGCGCTTCATACTGGACTGCAGTATGCTTCTCCACATTAAATGTATGGTATGCGCTTGAGCCACGTTCCAAATAACAAGCTAAAATCGCTGCTTAGATTTCGCTTGTCAGATCAATGTTTTGTTTGCCCACAGGCGACAGCGCGTCACATTCTGGGGCTACCCAGTTCTGAGGCTACAATGGGGACGCTTGAGATACACACAAGGCTTACTCGATAGTGACGTCAAAATGACGAGTAAACCGGCCGTGTGTGTCACAAATGTGCAGCACACTTGTCGAATGCTAACGTCACACTGACACCAGCTTCTCCCACGGGTGAATGGACCCTCGGAAATTTCTGAAACAACTAATTATTTCACTCGCAGCAGTTTAAGCTGTCCTCTTTGGTTCCTGCCGAACCACACGCTCGGTAGTCGCAGCACATTCGGAAATAAAGAGTCAAATATTTGTGACAAACAAGGAATATGAATGTCGTTACTGCTCGTTTCACTTGCAGGAATTTCATCCTTCGTTTTCTAATCAGACGTCAGTCTCAAAATCGAAGGAACTCATTCCTAGGAAAGCGTGCATTTATACGGGAATAACGTGGAATATTGAGGATCGTACTTATATTAAACTGTAGGGCCAAAGAGACTTGCACATCTGCCTAATATCGTGTAGGAGCACCTAAGCACTCAGAAGCGCCGCAACATGGCGTGGCATGGACTCGACTAATGTCTGAAGTAGTGCTGGAGGAAATTGACACCTACGAGGGGGTGGAGATCTCTTCTGAACAGCACGTTGCATGGCATCCCAGATATGCTCAATAATGTTCACGTCATGGGAATTTGGTGGCCAGCGGAAGTGTTTTTAAACTCAGAAGAGTGTTCCTGGAGCCACTCTGTAACAATGCTGGACGTGTGGGGTGTCACATTGTCCTGCTGGAATTGCCCAAGTTCGTCGGAATGCAAAATGGACGTGAATGGATGCAGCGGATCATAGAGGATGCTCACGTACTTTTCAACTGTCAGAGTCGTATCTAGACATATCAGGGGTCCCACATCACTCCAGCTGCACACGACCCAATCCATTATAAAGCCTCCACCAGCTTGAAAAATCCCCTGGTGATACGTAGGGTCCATGGAGTCGTGAGGTTGCTTCCATACCAGATAAAATGTTTACAGTCATCAACAGTTCAATGTTATAGTCTTCGCCCCCATCTCACAATTTATGGGAATTAGGTGATTTGTGTCTGCAGATGTGTTGCCAACTCCCCTCCGGCGACCTACCAAGGCCCCATTGCTTCCATGCCATGACGTGTTACCGCTATTATCCGTACCAAAGGTGAACATACCGGCTATTAGATAGGTGGTCATAATGTTCTGGCTGATCAGTGTATATGGCGCGGAATATCCACGATCGGAAAGGCAGAGAAATTAGAGCTTATATGTTTACTTTCTGCCGTATAATTATCGAACCCCAATTCGAAGTTTCTCAAACTGACAACGCCTGTGAACATACTGTCTCACTAATGTCGTTTCGTCCAGAGTTTTAGGTCCAAGACTGCGTATGATGTCTAAAGTAAACTTAAATGTGCGAATGCCGATAATCAGCAACTTAACGCAATGTTTGTTTGTCTTTAGCCTCCAGCACAAATAAAAACCGCTGTCTGCTACACTCGAATATAGCCGTCATCGGCCTTGTCAGCCGGCCGCTGTGGCCGAGCGGTTCTAGCGCTTCAGTCCGAAACCACGTAGGTGCTACGGTCGCAGGTTCGAATCCTGCCTCGGGCATGGATGTGTGTGCTGTCCGTAGGTAAGTTAGGTTTAAGTAGTTCTAAGTTCAAGGGGACTGATGACCTCAGATGTTAAGTCCCATAGTGCTCAGAGCCATTTGAACCATTTTGTTAAAGCTGATGACAAGAGACGCCTCGAGCTCTACGCTGAAATTGCTAGTGAATTCACGCCATCGGTTTTAGCCAATAGCGTGCGTGGAATACAGGTCACTTGTTTTGACGCTGGAGCGTTCCGCAGTGTAGAACAAAGTTGCCTCGCTCTCTTGTGGTCCAGACCTCGAGCAGAACAGACGTCTTCTTGGGAGGCAGACCCTCTGGCTCTGCGTTCCACGACCGGCCACCGACATACGTCAACATGTGCCGCCTCCCCTTCCGTTGCTCACTTATTTAGTTGTTCGACTTCCTAGACTGGCCTACACGTCGTCACTTAGGACCCTAGGCGCGCCCCAGGTACATCATACATTTAAATATATTTTAAATTTATTTTACTTAATTTCCTATTCTGTAATTTAAAGGCAGCCCTGGATGCCCACTCACAAGTCCTGATCGCTCGACCTCCAATGGATTGTCGTAATAAGCCGGATGCCACAAACTTCCTCCCCCTTCCCTGCACATGTGCAATTTCAAGCAAGTTGATGATGTGGACAGAAGTGTCAGTTATATTAACCCATGTTTTATTATAATGAACAATGATCGTCCTAGCTGAAGCAGTCGATAACATATACACTACTCGCCATTAAAATTGCTACACCACGAAGATGACGTGCTACAGACGCGAAATTTAACCGACAGGATGCTGTGATATGCAAATGATTAGCTTTTCACAGCATCCACACAAGGTTGGCGACGGTGGCGACACCTACGACGTGCTGAAATGAGGAAAGTTACCAACCGATTTCTCATACACAAACAGCAGTTGACCGGCGTTGCCTGGTGAAACGTTGTTGTGATGCCTCGTGTAAGGAGGAGAAATGCGTACCATTACGTTTCCGACTTTGATAAAGGTCGGATTGTACCTATCGCGATTGTCGCTTATCGTATCGCCAAATTTCTGCTCGCGTTGGTCGAGATCCAATGACTGTTAGCAGAATATGAAATCGGTGGGTGGATCCCAACGGCCGCGTATCACTAGCAGTCGAGGTGACAGACATCTTATACTCATGGCTGTAACGGACCGTGCAGCCACATCTCGATCTCTGTCAACACATGGGGACGTTTGCAAGACAACAACCACCTGTACGAACAGTTCGACGACGTTTGCAGCAGCATGGACTATCAGCTCGGAGACCATGGCGCGGTTACCCTTGACGCTGCGTCATAGACAGGAGCGCCTGCGATGGTGTACTCAACGACGAACCTGGTTGCACGAATGGCAAAACGTTATTTTTTAGGATGGATCCAGGTTCTGTTTACATCATCAGGATGGTCGGATCCGTGTTTGGCGACATCGCGTAAACGCACATTGGAATCGTGTATTCGTCATCCCCATACTGGCGTATCACCCGGCGTGATGGTATGGGGAGCCATTGGTTACACGTCTCGGTCACCTCTTGTTCGTATTGACGGCACTTTGAACAGAGGACGTTACATTTCAGATGTGTTACGACCCATAGCTCTACCCTTCATTCGATCCCTGCGAAATCCTACACTTCAGCAGGATAATGCACGACCGCATGTTGCAGGTTCTGTACTGGCCTTTCTGGATACAGAAAATGTTCGACTGCTGCCCTGGCCAGCACATTATTCAGATTTCTCACCAATTGAAAACGTCTGGTCAATAGTGGCCGAGCAACTGGCTCGTCACAAAACGCCAGTCACTACTCTTGATGAATTGTGGTATCGTGTTGAATCTGCATGGGCAGCTGTACCTGTACACGCCATCCAAGCTCTGTTTGACTCAATGCCCAGGCGTATCAAGGCCGTTATTACGACCAGAGGTGGTTGTTGTGGGTACTGATTTCTCCGGATCTATGCACCCAAATTTCGTGAAAATGTAATCACACGTCAGGTCTCGTTTAATATATTTGTCCAATGAATGCCCGTTTATCATCTGCATTTCTTCTTGGTGTAGGAATTTTAATGGCCAGTATTGTAGATCTAGTGCTAGCAGTCGATCTTGGATCGACAAAAAGAGCGAAGAATTCAGCATAATTCACCACTGTATGAAGAGCTCTTCGCGCGCTGAGTAAGTGAATGGAATGAGAAAGCAATGGAAGTAATTGTGGTGCCAGAAGTTCTGATGACGAGGAGGATTTAATGATGTAAATTCTTTACGTTGGTCGTGTGGTGGATGTTGGCTACAGTTTGTACACCACCCAGTGCATTCGCTGCCGAAGAACTCTTCTCCCTGTTGCGACAGTCGCTTGGCTCCACACACAGCTTGCTGCTGGCTCCTACGAAATACTCACGCACTCTGTCGCCTTTATCTTCGCTTGAGCTGCAAGCGCACTCTTTCCTTGGTGACAGATACATCGTCTCGTGAAAGTGCCCGTGCCACCTGCCGGTAATGTCGCCGGAGGAACACGAAGTCGTGACTGTCTTAGCATGCTCGTAGTCACGAACACACGTACTGAAACCCGATGTAGTGCTTATCTACTCTGCTCATCTGTGTTGAGCCCCGCGTGTAAAGTAACTGCACTCTTCCATTGATCATCAGTTGCATTGCTCACGCATATGTTTTCGTAAGGCCGCTGGATGTAGATCTTACGAGGGCTATTCGGAAAGTAAAGAACAACAGGTCGCGAAATGGAAACCACAGTTAAATTCAAAACTGTTTTATTTGCGTTGTGGCCGAGCGGTTCTAGGCACTTCAGGGCGGAACCACGCGACTGCTACGGTCTCATGTTCGAATCCTGCCTTGGGCATGGATGTGTGTGGTGTCCTTAGGTTAGTTAGGTTTGAGTAGTTCTAAGTCTAGGGGACTGATGACCTCAGATGTTAAGTTCCATAGTGCTTAGAGCCACTAGAAACATTTTTTTTTGTTGTTTTATTTGCAACAGTTAGCTACAACTTCCAGCTACTTATCTCCATAGTCGCCGATCCGACTTCGACGTTTGTCGTAGCGTTGTACCAACTTTCCAATACCCTCGTTATAGAAGGCAGCCGCCAGTGCTGTCCGCCAATTACACCTCGTTGTCTGTGCTGAAATGTTGTCTTCATAGCCAGCGGTTCAATAAGCAGAGATGATAGTCAGTGGGAAGCAATTACGGGCTGTATTGTAGGTAATCACACATTTCCAACTGAAAATGATGCAGGAGCATCTTCATTACCCCTGCAGAATGCTTCTGAGAATTGTTTTGAAGAAGAACACGCCTGACAGTTATGTAATGTTGGCTGCATAGCTTCAGGCGAAATTTCTCACCCGGCCATCGTACTTGGCGGGAGACACTACTGTTCTAGGTATCTTTATGTGCTCCGTGTATGCTCAGAACTAAAAAGAACGATGTAAGGCGATCTACGGGCATACTAGATACACGGCTCAACACACCTGTGCAAAACGTCATCGGATTTTCACTGTGGTTTACATTTCGTGACCGATCGTTACTTACTTTCCGAAAAACCCTCGTATTTATGTACACTATGTGATCAAAAGTACCCGGACACCATTAAAAACAAACATATTTCCTATAAGGTGCACTGCGCTGCCTCCTGCTGCCAGGTACTCCATATCAGCCACCTCAGTAGTCATTAAACATCGTGAGAGAGCGGAACGGGGCGCTCCGCAGAACTCGCGACTTCTGCTGTGGTCAGATAACTGGGTGTCACTTGTGTCATACGTCTGTATGCGAGATGTCAACACTCCTAAACATCCCAAAGTCCGCGTTTCCGATGTGATAGTGAAGTGGAAACGTGAAGGGACACGTACAGCATAAAAGAGTACTGGACGACCTCGTCTGTTGACTGACAGAGACCGCCGACAGTTGAAGATGGTCGTAATGTGTAATAGGCAGACATCTATCCAGACCATCACTCGGAAATTCCAAACTGCATCAGGATCCACTGCAAGTACTATGACAGTTACGTGGGAGGCGAGAGAAACTTGGATTTCATGGTCGAGCGGCCGCTCATAAGCCACACATCACGGCGGTAAATGACATACGACGCCTTCCTTGGTGTAAGGAGCGTAAACATTGGACGATTGAACAATGAAAAAACGTTGTGTGGAGTGCCGAATCACGGTACACACTGTGGTGATCTGATTGCACGGTGTGGGTAGGTATGGCGAATGCCCTGTGAACGTCATCTGGCAGCGTGTTTATTGCCAACAGTAAAAGTCGGAGGCGGTATTGTTATGGTGTGGTCGTGTTTTCCATGGAGGAGGCTTGCACCCCTTGTTGTTTTGCGTGGCACTATCACAGCACAGGCCTACATTGATGTTTTAAGCACCTTCTTGCTTCCCACTATTGAAGAGCAATTTGGGGATGGCGACTGCATCTTTCAACACGATCGAGCACCTGTTCGTAATGCACGGACTGTGGCGGAGTGGTTACACTACAATAACGTCCCTGTAGTAGGCTGACCCTCACAGATTCCTGACCCGAATCCTATAGAAGACCTTTGGGATGTTTTGGAACGCCGACTTCGTGCCAGGCCTCACCGACTCACATTGATACCTCTCCTCAGTTTAGCACTCCGTGAAGAATGGGCTGTCATTCCCCAAGGAGCCTTACAGCACCTGATTGAACGTATGTCTGCGAGAGTGGAAGCTGACATCAAAGCTAAGGTGGGCCAATGCTATACTGAATTCCAGCAATATCGATGGAGGACGCCACGAACTTGTAAGTCATTTTCAGCCAGGTGTCCGGATACTTTTTATCACATAGTGTATTAGGTATTTTGTTATTTTGTTGCTGTTCTAGCGCGAATAAAAGTTTCACACACCCCAGTGCTTCCAAAGTGAAATGTACACCAGCTGCCATAAAGAATAAGATTTTGTTTTACTTTCAGTACTTTTGAACAGTTTACACAATATCTAATTTACGTACTACAATGTTATGTACATGGTGTGCCAGGGGGACTGATCACTAATAAGGGGTATGATAGGAATGAGAATTCTAAACAAAAAAATCTAGTAAACAAGGACTCTAAAATGCACATTTTAGCAGCTACGAGCATTTCTTCTTCTTCGGTACTGTGAAACAAATCTCTTCTGCTGCAAGCTGTTTGCTTTCCATAGTTTGGGACATAGTATGAAGCAAAACAAGAAAAAACTATCCAGTAGACATGGGCTCTGAACTGCGTACGTAAAGAGCTGTGCTCTTTATCTTAGCTACTGTGAAACTTAGCTACTGAAGATGTGCTCCTTGCTCCTTAGGTATGCATTTTAAAACCTATGTTTACTACACAGTTTCTTATTGTTTTGGTCCAACTACTTCCTACCAAAATATAGAAAGTGGAGAGCTTGCTGCAGAAGAGACTTGTATCACAGTATCGAAGACGAAGAAGTGCTCATACGTCTTTGAGATATTCATTTTCCATGTTTACTGGACCATTCCTTCTGAGACACACTGTGCAGTACACATAACCAGTATATTTCAAATATGGTTCACTTATACTAAACTTAGTACATTAGAAAATTTGTTGAATATGTGTAGAAATAAAATTACGGAAAAATCGTAGGGGTCTGCGGGGGGGGGGGGGGGGGGGGAGCGAGGCATAGATTTAACATTTCTGCCTGTATCACACGATCATCTCGTTACGCCTCTAACCACACTTCTGTATGTTATCTTATTCTACTGTCATTCTTTTAGTTATATCGCGTTGACACCTCGTTACCCTCATTAGCATGTAACCGGCAATGATGTTGTATTGTTTCCTAAATAAACCGTAGTCTCATAACAGTATTTCTTTTAATTAAATATTGGACTTAACTTCTTTTTATAATTCATCACACTGTTTGCTTCTCATATTCACATTCAGAAACGAACAGACCATACCAGTGCAAGTTTGGTAATAGGCTTTGGCATCAATTACCGTAAGAGTAATTTAAAGTATAAACAATATTAAGAATCAAAAATGGTACGAATCAACAGTGAAATTATAGAGCCTGTTGCATTTTCGACAGTTGAAGAAGACGACTACATTGATAGAAAAATAAATTAACAGATCAGTAAAAATATGGGCGACTGCCTCTCGTGAGCTAAATGTGGTTTTCAAAATTAATTTCCAGGTGTGCCTAAAAGGTACAGCTTACAATCAAGTGTGTATCGGTACTTTTGTCTAACGGCAGCGACTCATATACTACTAATACTAAAAACTTTTTTTTAAAAATTGAGGGTTGTTCGGCAAACAATGTAAAAAATTTATGTTAGGAATTTCTAGGAGAGACAAAAAACAATGAACTGAATCGTGAAACAGGCTGGAGTGTGTAATTGCATTATTATTGTAAGGATGATGGAATCCATGTCAACAGACCATGCAGCCAGGCGATGGACGATAGCCAGATACAGGAATTTGTTTTGTTAGTTCCAAGAGATACGGAAAACAGCTCACGGTGACCTAATGGTTGGTGGATACGTGAGATCAGAAAACACACAGAAATATTAATAGCCAGTTTTAATCCTGGAGCTGGAAGAAATTTTCATAGGCATTTTTTGCGCCAATGCTCTGGATTAAATTCCAAATATCCTCGCAGTGTCTCGTGGACAGACAGCATATGGTACTGTTGACGGTGATCCGTACGTCGGCTGGGCAAGTTAAGCTCGGCGGTCCCCTTTGTGCTTTTCGTGAAGCGTCTGCTATTCCCAGCACCTCTCTGCAGCCTCTCTCTTCTCTCATCATACAGACATGAAAGCGATCTTTATACATAGGCATTACAGTCACCTGCACTTAAATGATCGAAGATAGCATCGTATGGAGGACTCAGCATCTTTTCTTGGTTGGATGGTCGCCGACAGACGTAGAAATGTGTTGTAAATTAATAAGCTGGCAGATAGTATTAATAGTAACCTCAGATTTTTGCAGGTGACACAACTGTTCAAATATTCATTCAGATCTTGATAAGATTTTAAAATGTTGTAAAAGTAGGTAACTAGCTTTACATATTCGAAAATATAAAGTAGGGCAGTTCACAAAACGCAAAATCATACATCTAAAATATCGATGAGTCACAGTTTGAGTCAGTAAACTCTCCCAAATAACTGCCTCTTAACAGTCTGAGGCTATGAAATAGAACGGTCGTAGGTAAAGCAGGTGATATACTCCGGTTTTATGGTACGATGCTGGGGAAAATAGTCAGTCTGCGAAGAAAACAGCTTACAAAATATTTGTGTAACATACTTTGGAATGTTGCCCAAGTCTGTGCGACCTTTACAAAATAGGACTAATAAAGGGTATGGAACGTACACAAAGAACGCCGGAACGAATGATGTAATGTATGTATGACGGACAGTTGCTCGTCATGGAAATGCTGAAAAACCTGAATTCTCAGGCGTTTGATTGTAGCCCATTATTAAATGAAGAGTAGGTACATTGTATAAAAATGGATATACGTAAGTGTGAATGTTCCATATCTCCTCCTAAACCACTGCACCGGTTTCAGCCAAACTTGGTACACATATCCGTTACTCTCAAGCAACATTTGCTGTGGGGGGTAATAACCACGTACCTATTATTGTTCAGGAGATATGACGTCAAAAACTGTAAATAATGAGATGGCACCAGAACTGTCACATCATGCATGACGTTTAAATTTATTTCTTCTTGCGTTAGTAATTCACACAAATATATCATCGAACTGCACATAATTCAAGAGATACGACGTCATAAATACTGAGATGCTTGAAAGAATGCTGCATCATGCATGAAATTTTAATACATGTATCATTTGCTACTAAAACACTGCTAGACAACGGCCTTGCCGCAGTAGATACACCGGTTCCCGTGAGGTCACCAAAGTTAAGCGCTGTCGGGCGTGGTCGGCACTTGGATGGGTGAGCATCCAGGCCGCCATGCGCTGTTGCCTTTTTTCGGGGTGCACTCAGCCTCGTGATGCCAACTGAGGAGCTACTCGACCGAATAGTAGCGACTACGGTCAAAGAAAACCATCATAACGGCCGGGAGAGCGGTGTGCTGACCCCACGCCCCTGCTATCCACATCCTCCACCGAGGATGACACGGCGGTCGGATGCTCCCGGTAGGCCACTCGTGGCCTGAAGACGGAGTGCTTTTTTTAAAACACTGCTGCAGTCGAGACAACTGAAGGAGCACTGATAAGTGGCAATGCTTTTGACAGCTTTCAACTTCGAAGCGCAATCTACTGTAGGCAAAAGCAATGACTGTCTATAGAGCCATTAAGAGGGGTTGCCATAGAGACATTTAGAAAACTGCGTTGTAGACACGCGAAGAAGCTGCGCCCTGCGAACAGAAACAAATTCATGATTTCAAAGATGTATTCACTAACGCACGGAAATGAATTTGTTTCGATATTACACTGCAGAGACACTTCATTTTTTGTTTTCGTTTCTAACAGAAAATTTGCAAAATGAATACCCGGACAATGCTGGTTTAGTCAGGTAGCATAGTAATATTCTACAAACCCTTTGTATTGCTCCCTGGAGACCGTGAAGATGAGATAGGATTAGCAATGTCTTCACACCCACCAAACAACACTGACTTGTATTGTATATTTTTTCTCTTTTCTTTTTACATCTTTGCATCGCTGCAATACGGAAACATTACTCATATATTTACAAGTCCACATGTTTTATTCTGTAGTAAAAACAGAAATTGTATTATGTTATGGTACGTGTTTATTATAAACTTGTTTATTTTTGGGTGAACAACATTTTAATTCTTCGTCAAACCTCGTGATAATTTTACTAAATGGAGAGAGTACAGTGCAACTACTGTACGAGAGGGAGAGCGAGCAATATATCGATAGTCGGAGAGTCGAATGGAGGATATGCGTGTGAGATAACGCGTGAACGAAGAAATAGTAACGGGTCGGTAGCAGGTAGGAATGAAGTATTTGCCCTTAATGCCGAACACTACAATTTCAAATACTGCGTGACTTTAACACTGTCAAGAGCACTGTGCGAAGAAAGTACCAGACTGATTCAAGTAACCTGAGTCGTGTGCGGTAGCACAGGGTTATACTGGCATGTTGTACGAGGGTAAGGCGTAATTTTAGTTTCGCCGTCCTGAACTCGCTGCCGCGATATGAGCTGCAAAAACTGGTGTATTTTCTATTTTTTCATATACTATTATTGGATTTCAGATACTTTGCATATGAGGTATTTGTCATAAAAGAAAAGGACAACCAACGAGCTATGGTTCGTAAATATGCTAAGCACCACAGCGCGAGAGTAAAGAGACGAAATATTTCTTTTTTAATGCGCGCTTATACCAAGACGCACGTCCAGCGTCTAAACACTCTAAATATACACTACGACACGCTGGGCGCAGATATTTAAAATCATTGCCGCAGCGTTTGATAGCAAGAAGCAGCGAAACAGAAGAAAGAACAATCTATCCTTTGTTAAGAAATATTCTAGAGACTTCTTTATCCCTTGTACTTTTGGTCGCGGACATGTTAATACGTACTACATAGCATTGCTACAAGTTGTATTTTTATTTTATGTAAAAACTATGTGAAACGACGAACAAAAATTTCGGTAACTCGGGTGTGGATACGATGTACTTACGCATACGCAAGGACATTTAATTTTAAGAAGGAACGGACTGACAAAGCAGCGATTATTGGACTTTGCCATGTACAGAAGAAATATCAGATGTAAGTCATGCATTTATTGTGTACTTGGCATTAAACTTCTTAACATTAACAATTTGTTCAAAATATTTTACGATGCAGTAATTTTCTTATCCTTTTCTTTCACTAAAGAAAAATGATGTTCAAATTGTATATGAGCTTTGTTGCAGGTTCGCTCTTTATCGTGGTGTATCGATTGTATTTGGGAGACGACTAATGTGTTCCACTTACAATCTATTTATCTTTCTCTTACCAAATTCCCCTAACTTTCTATCATTTCCATTTTTATATTCAAATAAATCCCTTAGGTATTTTCATAGAAGATTCTGATTGCGTGAATGCAATCCGGGTCTAAATGTCAATTAAGGAAACCCCTTCGCGTAATCAATCCGTACGTCTCCTGAACACAATCGAGAATCGACGCATCGGTGATCAATTGATAACCTCTCTCTCTTTTTAAGTTGTCCTAAAAAAAAAACGGCCGCACGGATAGCCGTAAGTTCGCAATCTAGCGTTAGGTTGCATTTTGTCAGTAAATATTACCAAGCAACAGTTACAGCAACACTATTAATATTTAATACTATTTCTTATACAGAATAAGCAAGTTCCTCACGCCAGACAACTTTACGCTCGTTAAGATAGTAAAAGTAGTTACGAAAACATTTAAACGACTTTCTGTATACGTATGTTATCCGGCAGACAGTGAGTTCGTCGGTGTGATACGTGTGGCGAAAATGGACAAGCTGCGTTCTCATGTTCCGCTAGCTGACGTGATTTTGCACACTGTGAAAATTGTGAACTCGACAGTAATAATTTAATCATCTGGCAGAAATGTCACCGCAGTGCAAATGCGAACGTAAATGAAGTACAGTACAAGCTGCTTCTGGCCAGGCTGTATCTAGTGCGAGTAGACGGAGGACTGTTATCAGCGCCAAATGCGTGATGCATTGCGTCAGGGGGCTGTACTTTGGCGTTAATGGACCTGCTGTAATTTCGCCGCTGCCGCTGCCGCCGCCGCCTCTACCGCCACCTGTCTGCTGAAGACATCGGACGACATCATCCATCACGCACAGATAAGCAACTTTGTAATTCTACTTCCCCATAAAGCTCTCCCTCCGCAAGGACTGAAAGCCATTCCAAAAATTACTAGCGTAATTTTGTTTTAATTGACTTTATCAAATTCATGCTTTCCGATAAACGTAGCTCCATTGCAACTAACTTCAAACATTCATGATCTGATTTTTAGCTACATCATTTCTCTACCGCTACTGTTTGCCGACTTCACCTTTTTCCCACTGTAAGAGCGAGTTGGCTATAAAGTGGGGTATAACCGAAATTCAACTGCCTCAGGAGAGTAAAAATATTTGCAGCTCACAGTTACACATTTCTTGAGTAACTTTGGTCACGGCAATAACTTGTAAAAGTAAACTTTATATTGTGATGTATGAATCTATTTCTAAAATCATTATCTTAAAAAATGATCTGGGAAGGAGAATGGCCTTAGATAAAAGTTCAGAAACACGCTCAAACACCAGATCCATTATTTTTTGTCAACATGGAATGAAAATTCAATCAAAGTTTTTATTTTGATGTTATGGTTTCATCAAATTGTCCGTCACTCTTTAAAACGTTGACACACACACACATTTCAAGCTGAGAAAGATGCAGGCAAGTGGTTATAAAACTAAATAGCTCCGCCTCGTTCTTCCTTCGCTTCTGTGACGAATTTTCCATCAGGGTAAGCTGTCAGAAAATGACGCGGTACAAAGCTCATTGACTGGCATCCAGCCCTGTGTCTGTAAATACACCATTATCTCAAATGGAGCTCCTCAAATTCAACCCTTTTATTGAGGATTTATTTGTAAAAAAAAAAAAAAAAGCGCTTTATCGTATCTCATTTGACGCATTATCAGCCAGTTGCTTTCATTTCCAGCATCCACGTTTCCTCTTTGTGATGCACTCTTTAAGGTCACTGTCAGAAAATCACAACGTTGCATTTCGTAAACCGTAAATCTATTCCGTTTTCCATTATCTGGTGGTTGTAGTAGACCTGACTCCCATGACCATTTAGACTTACACCATTCGACTGCCAAGGAGTTTTGTTCAATGTGAGCGAACAACTGAAGCATGACCCATGGCACTAGTCGGACGCAATGATCTGCCTGTGTAGTAATGGTAAATGTTTGAAACCTGATTGGTATGTGGTCAGAAAGCGCACAGGATAAGTTTAAGGTTGTGGATGGGGCCGTAAACAGTTGCTGTGAGTTGCACAATCAAACACACAACTTTATTTCTCTAAAAACCACTTATTTACAAGTTGGCTTAAGGATCACAAGTAAACACTACAGCTGAAGGCCTAGTTAAAGAAAACTTAAAATGCTTTCTGGGCTGAAGGCCCAAAACCACACAGAAAACACAAGAATGGCTGAAGGCCTGGCTTAGAAATCAAAGGAATTAAAAATAGAAGATAAATTTAAAAAAACGTGCAATTAAGACAATTAACGGATGAAGGACTACACTACACGTCTGAAGGGCAACTATAATTAAGGCACATTAATAAACTTCCTTTTTCCTAAGCAAGAAAATTTCTTTTAAACTTACAACAGAACGGCCGAAGCCTGATTAACTTATTGCACGGGTGAAGGCCACAAACATATTTGAAACGACAGCTGCAGGCCTGAACAGCAAGTCAGATAAATAATGTAGAATAAACCCTCTCACAGCTAGCGCCTCACGATCCGACAGCGCGTGCACACAGCGGCCCCGGCTCGTCTCACGCCGCGGAGACTTGCTTGCTGCTCCATCGCCCGGGTTCCCGGTTCGATTCCCGGCGGGGTCAGGGATTTTATCTGCCTCGTGATGACTGGGTGTTGTGTGATGTCCTTAGGTTAGTTAGGTTTAAGTAGTTCTAAGTTCTACGGAACTGATGACGATAGATGTTAAGTCCCAATGTGGTCAGAGCCATTTGAATTTTTTTGCTGCTCCCTCCCAACCGACTCACTCAATCCAGCACACAGACAGCAATAAAATAACTGCTCAGTCAAAAGCACACAAGCTACACACGGTTCCACGAAAACACTTCCACAAACAACTCGAACAATACTAAAACCAGTGACTGTGGAACAACAAGGAGGAATCTCAAGTCGACACACACGGAAACCAAGAAGCGGTCGGCGACCAAATACACGTCGTGAGGAGACGATCGACCGAACGACCAACCAATGTCGTCCCCACTCAGGTGATGTATGTCTGCAACGGTCGAGCGAGTCATGGCTGTCCGGAGCTCACTCCTGCTCAGTCCCGACTGACTTGATGTCCGTTCGCAACTCACACGATGACCCGGAGACACTGGCTCAGACCCAACCATGCAGAGGGAACTCTTGCCCATTGGGCACCCGACATCTCTGCACAAGGAAGGATCCGACCCACGTCCCGCAAGGAGGCCAATTGAAGGAGCCCCGAAACGGACGGAAGACCACAAATACGTCGCCTTATCAGACGACCAACCAACTGTTGTCCCTGCTCAAGTCTCCTTCCGTCGGACAGTGCATGTGTGTCGCCAGCGGTTGGACGAACCCTGGCTGTGTAGACCTCACTGGACCTCCATCCCGACTGAACTTACCGTACACCACGACCCGGAAATACTAGCGGTCGCTCCAAAGATAGTACGACAGTGCTCTTATCGATAGCGCTGCTGCCACCACTCACGGGCAGGCATGCCAGCAACTTAGTGACGCCAGTAAATCGAATAAGAAATGAGACAGCAGTACCGCCGAGACAAAATGTCAAGCAACAACGGCACGAACACGAGCCGCGCACGGCTCATTGGTGTCACCCCATATTTCAATTTTCTCTGTAAACCACTTGGCAACCAACCTGTTTATAAGTATCTTTATATACACAGAGTATCTTTATATACACAGCCGGGAAGAAAAATCTGAAGGAGTTGTGCGACTTGAACGAAAGTTGGTAGGAGTGCTTCCGCATCTGAAAGATGATGTCTACTAAAATTTGTCGCTAGTTGCGTAAGAGTGAAGCCGCTATGAGGATGCAACTTGGGTTTGGTTTAAGCGCACGCTGTAACTAGTTCGTCAGCGTTAGTTACCTTTGATATTGGACGTGGTGAGTTTGGACAAGAAGAGAATAGAAGCTCTCGAAATGTGGTGCTACAGTAGAATGCTGAACATTGGTTGGGTAGATTATATAACTAAGGAGGAGGTATTGAATAGGATTGGGGAGAAGAGAAGTTTGTGGCCCAACTTGACTAGAAGAAGGGATCGGTTGATAGGAAATGTTCTGAGGCATCAAGGGATCACCAGGTTAGTATTGGAGGGCAGCGTGGAGACTAAAAATCGTAGAAGGAGACCAAGAGATGAATACACTAAACAGATAGAGAAGGATGTAGGTTGCAGTAGGCACTGGAAGATGAAGAAGTTTGCACAGGATAGAATAGCATGGAGAGCTGCATCAAACCAGTCTTAGGACTGAAGGCCACAACAACAACAGAGTTGATGTTAGTCAAAAATTCATTTAAGGCGAGAAAGACGCCATTATCAGCAACTCACTGAATTTGTGTAATAGGACTACAAGAAACTGGATGTTCCTTCTACGATACTGCACGAAGACTTGGCAGGAATGTAGCCACCGCAGACGAGAATGCACTGTCGCGAGAGAACCGGGCACCGGGTGGACACGTGGCACTACCGAAGACCAGCGTGTTCGGCGTATAGCTCTGGCGCATCGTACAGTATCAGAAGCAGCAATCTGGGAGTACGCTGGCAACACAGTGGCTCAACGAACTGTTATAGATCGGTTACTTCAAGGGAAGCTCCGAGCTAGACTCTCTGTAGTAAGCTTCCATTGACCTCGAACTATTGTCATTTGCTACTTTAGTGGTGTCAAACGAGAGCTCGTTGGAGGGCAGGGTGGAGGTCTGTTGTGTTTTCTGATGAAAGCTGGTTCTTTCTCGGTGCCAGTATTGGTTAGAAGGTCAGCTGAGAACCCTCAACCAACCTGTCTGCGTTTTAGACACTCTGAACATATAACTGGAGTTATAGTCTGGGGTGCGATTTCGTATGACAGCTGGAATACTCTCGTGGTTATCCCACGCATCCTGATAGCAAATTTGTACGTCAGTCTGGTGATTCCACCTGTTGTGCTGCCGTTCATGAACAGCATTCAAGGGGTTGTTTCCCAACATGACAGCTCACCCACATATGCTGCACAGAGTGTCGACATGTCTTGGCTTCCTTGATCAGCAGACCTGTCTCCTGTCGAGCACGTGTGGGTGATCATCAGTTGACAACTCCAACGTCATCCACAAACAACCTTAACTGACCCTGTGTTGACTGTGCAAGTGCAACAACCATGGAACTCCATTCCACAAACTGACACCCGGCACCTGTACAACACAATCCAATGACACTTGCATGCTTGTATTCAACATTCTGACAGTTACACCGGTTATTCATGTACCAGCATTTCGCGTTTGCGGTGGCTTATCTCGTGTTCACATTAACCTGTGACCCTGCAGTGTTAATCACTTAAATATGTTACCTATAGAACTGTATTCCTGAAATTTCATTACTCGAGATTATTTTTTGATGTTGCGATCTTTTTCTGTTAGTGTATTTTTCGGGAACTGTACTCCGGCGATTGTGTTTTCAGAGATGTTGTTAGGCAATTTTACTTGTTTTTCTATGTTGCAATCTATAAAACTGAGTGCACTGTGGCATCGCTCATTAGATTACCGAATCTAACTGGTCAGAAAACTATCTCTGAGAAGAATTACAATTGTTTGGATTATTTTACCAAGATATTCAATGGGTTTTGTAATTCATATCTTTTGCAATTTGGTTTACTAACTGCAAACTTGACTGTTAAATTAAATTTAGTGTTAAAATATGCTTTTCCAGCTCCCAAGTGGTTAAATATTACGTGGTTCTCAGTTAAATACACTGTGCAACACAAAGGACCACTCCAGGCAGGTAACTGGAATCTTAAGGATGTCAAGATGTTGCCTGCCCACAGGCGCGTAGGGCTACTTTGCAGGTCCTTCGTAAATGCGCATTTCTCAAATTCAAATGTTGGCAGCTGCCACTAAGGGTATTGTTGAACTCGGGGCTTGGGAGGTGGGGGGGGGGGAGGAGGAAGGGGGTGTCTTAGAGGAGCCCTTTGCCATTGTATCCCTATTTGTGTCAATGTCACACCCGTCCGTGATCACGCCACGGGAGAGCGCGAAACGTTCAAATTTCGTCAAATTATTTTGAACGCTCCCTAATGGTTCCACTCTGTACACCACAGCAAAACAGCTCTCGCACTGCACTGTAAAGGAGTGTGGTCACATTCAATGGGGTTGCTGCCCTAAGATACCGGTTGAAGCGTCCAGCAGGTCGCAGCAGTATCCAGATTTGTCCAGAACTTTGGCCTGTTGTCCATCACTCTACGGACTGTCTTTTTCGGCCAAGAGAAGGGATGGTTTCATTGACGCCCATTAAGCCACCCCTTAAGGCATTTTCGTGTCCATTCTGAGCGGCAGTGTGTCTGAAATGTTTTCCTCGGCCACCTGTAAGAAAACCGTGTAATTTCGACAATGAGCGTCGCGGTTGTGACAATCTTTCCATCAAGTCCACGGTGGCGTCGGGCGAATTGTGCTGAAGTCTTGTGGCAGTGTGACATAACTAACCAACCATACACCTCGCATGAGCTTCTAAGCTCTGGCCTTTTTTCGCATATGTCGACACCTTGCTGCCTGAGGCGTCATCGAGCCCGTGAGGAACGTCGCAGGGCTTCACCCTAATGCTCCCTTACAGAGGAAGCTTGTAGGCACCTATGAGCTAAATGTCAAACGTTTGCATCACAATGGGAGACGATTAAGACATTTCGAAAAAGTCGTCCTTTAATTGTGTTGCTCAGTGTGTGTAGGCACCTCCACGTTCAAAATTCGATGGTTTAATCTCTTCAGAACTACTTTCGGTACAATATGCAGCAGTGTCTCGGTAATTAATGTGCCTGGTGACACACTTTTGAGCATATTTCAAACGCGCGAGAGGGTTCGTTCTCCGGCAAATTGCAGAGGGATTGGGGGATGCTCCACTGTGGAAATCTACAATGTGCCCTCTGCTGCGGGGTGGTCCTGGGCTCTTTGTGACGTCAGTCTGGTGCCGGAGATGGTGCGACGTCGTCGCAAGTCTGCGAAAAGCGCTGCCTCATGTTGTGTGACAGCCGCTTCCCTGAGCTTGTGGACTGAGCAAACATTTCCCTCTCCCCCACGTTTCTTACATAAGGACGTGTTAGCAGTCGAGTATTTACTCCTTGGTTGTCACGATATTTCCAGACTGCATCCGCCTCTCTGCGTTATTAAAAGGTTTGCCCTTTGATTGCAGCTGCAGCGGCCGGTGTTCCGAGGAGCGACGCAAAGGAGAACGGTGAGTGAGAGACTGGACGGCTTACACTGTACACATCATACCTTACTGTTTAAATCACTTTCTCTCTGATGCATGTATGTCTGTGCAAGCGCTGATTGCTGATCTAGTCTGTCGCTGCCTTTAGTGTTCATATGCAAAACAAACCATATGGCTTCCACTTTGTACGGACATTAACTGGCAGATGCGCACATCTCGATTACATCAGAGTTGCTCTATTTGGAATGTCTTTTAAACATTTGCTCGTCATGTATACTGCCCAGTCACATTAACGTGACCACCTGCCAGAAGCCTGAGTAACCACTTTTTGCAGCGCGGATTCTGTGAGACGCGCAGGAAAAGTTACCGACTGTTGGTTCCGACGTGGATGTGGAGCCATGCCGACTCAGTGCCGTGGCCAGTGCGCTAGAGTTCTAGGTCGACGATCGTTGAGGCGAACAGCTCGATTGAGGTGTTCCCACAGTCTTGACTGGGTTGAAAGCCGGGGAGTTTAGTGGCCAAGGGAGTGCGATAATAACATCCTGGTGCTCTTTGAATCACGCATGCAGACTGCGAGCTGTGTGACACGTTGCATCGTCCTGCTGGTAGATGCCAGGAAAACAAACTGCATGTAGGTGTGGACATGGCCACCAAAGGTACATGCATACTTGTTAAGAGTTGGTCACTCAGGATGGGGCAGGATAAGGTTACGATTAAGGATGGGCCCGTAATAAATTACTCTCGGTTGCACAACAATATGTCAACTTTATCTACAGAAATTAAAATTTTAAAACAATCTCTTAAAAAAACACAATGATTGTATGCCGGCTGAAGATCTTATCACCAAAAATTCCCCAATTTTAGGGCCAAAGGCCACGAACAGTAACCTCAAACAACAAACGGCTGAAGGCCTGAATTAGAAGTCAGAATAATAATTCCAAATAGCACATATTAAGATAAATACTTCGTTTGAAAACAAACTGTAACACGACTGGAGGCCTTATTATAAAAGAAGTAAAATTATTACTCGGCTGAAAGCCACAAACAATTTCGAATAACAAACGGCTGAAGGCCTGAATTAGAAGTTAGGAAAACAATTTTCAAATAGCACTTTTAAAATAAATCCCTTGCTTTCAAAGCAAGTTGCCTTAAAAGAACTTACTGTAACCCGACTGAAGGTCTTATCACCAAAGAAGTGAAATTATTGCTCTGCTGAAGGCCACACCAACCATACTTAGAAAATTACAAATATCCTTAAAACAAACACCACAATCCAAGGAATCTGGACAAGTGGTTCTCAGCAAGTGTTCTAAGGGTCGGCGTGGGAAGGTAACAACATAAGGTAAGGTGAGACAGGCAGCCAAGAGTTGTAATCACGTAACAAGATGGCAACTCAAACTAGGAGCAGCTTTTAAGTGCTGACCGACCGACTAACCAATACGCGTAACGACCGATCACCAGTACAACGATGGAATATTTTTTGGTAAGGGCGAAGGGACAGACAGCACTATGTCTTCAGAAAAAACCCAAGGCTGAAGGAAACACTAGAACCAAGGTAGACCTCCCCCTTCCCCCCCCCCCCCAAAAAAAAAAAGAAATGCTCAGTACAATACAAGAGGCTGTCGAACTACACGCCATGTCGGACAGCATGAACACGACGAGGAAAGGTACACTACCTAAAAGCCAGCCGGAGTGGCCGAGAGGTTCTAGGCGCTACAGCCTGGAGCCGCGCGACCGCTACGGTCGCAGATTCGAATCCTGCCTCGGGCATGGATGTGTGTGATGTCGTTAGCTTAATTAGGTTTAAGTAGTTCTAAGTTCTAGGGGACTGATGACATTAGAAGTTAAGTCCCATAGTGCTCAGAGCCATTTGAACCAACTACCGGAAAAGTTCACTAACCTCAAGGGCAGGTAACTTGGGCGTTAGCGGCCACAAGGCAGAAAAATACCGCTGGTCGCACTTCACTAATAAGAGTAATACTAAATTCAATGATGAATAACAAATAGAGAAAGACGGCTGCAATACTTCACCGCCTGGAAACACTTCCCCCTTTGCCGCCAGGCTCAGCGGCCCTGGGAGCCACAACCCGCCGACCAAAGGCGAGCTCTCAGAATAGTCGATGCAGTATTAGCAGTTAACTCTTCACTCAAACGCCCGGGCTACGGTGTGCAACGAAGTCGTCGCTCTCGCAGCTACCCCTCCTCGATCTGGCAATGGCAGCACGCCGCCAGCGGCCCCCGCTTGCCCTCACGCTGCTCGGACCTGCTCGCTGCTGCGCCCCCAACCGACCTGATGTCCGTTCGCAACTCTCCGCCGAACCCAGTACGCAGACAGCACTAAAATAACTGCACATTCAAAACCACAAGATACATACAGATCCGGGAAAACAATTCCACCAAGAACACGCAATACTAAAACCAGTCACTGTGGAACAACACGGACGAATTGGAAGTCAGCACAAACACAGAGAAGGCAGAAGCGGTCGGAAGACCGAACGAACAACCAACGGTCTTCCCCACTCAAGTCGGTCACGGAAAATATCCCAGTATAAATCGTCGACTGACCACTTATTGCCATGAGGTCACTTCGACGGGCAGACACACACACACACACACACACACACACACACACACACACACACACACACACAAACACACACTAGTGAAAGTTGCACTACACGAATATCACGGCCCATTCAACTAAAACTCGCAGATTCCGGTTATTGACGTGGTCATGCACTCTGGCGGGCAGTGCATGTGTGTCGCCAGCGGTCGGGCGGGTACTGGCTGTCCGGACCTCACTGCTGCTCCCTCCCAACTCAACTCGCTCGACGCACAACGGCCTGGAAATGCTAGAGGCCGCTCCAAAGTTGGTACCACAGTACGCGCTACCGATAAGCGCTGCTGCTGCCACCCACGGACAGACAAGGCGAGCAAACGTAGTGGCGCCAGTAAACATACTAACAAGGGAACCTCCCCATCGCAACCCCCTCAGATTCAGTTATAAGTTGGCACAGTGGATAGGCCTTGAAAAACTGAAAACAGATCGAGAAAACAGGAAGGAGTTGTGTGGAACTATGAAAAAATAAGCAAAATATACAAACTGAGTAGTCCATGTGCAATATAAGCAACACCAAGAAAAGTGTGAGCTCACGAGCGCCGTGGTCCCGTTGTTAGCGTGAGCAGGTGCGGAACGAGAGATTCTTGGTTCAAGTCTTCTCTCGAGTCAAAAGTTTACTTTCTTTATTTTCGGGAAGTTATGATCTGTCCGTCCGTTCATTGACGTCTCTGTTCACTGTAATAAGTTTAGTGTCTGTGTTTTGCGACCGCACCGCAAAACCGTGCGATTAGTAGACGAAAGGACGTGCCTCTCCAATCGGAACCGAAAACATTTGATCGCAAGGTCATAGGTGAACCTTCCACAGGAAAACACGTCTGATATATTCTATACGACACTGGTGACGGCATATGCATCACATGACAGGAATATGTTGTCGACCCACCTAACTTGTACACTTGGCGAATGGGTAAAAAGATTGTTCTACCTTGCCCGATTTAGATTTTCTTGTGGATGTGATAACCACTCCCAAAAAAGTGATGAAAAACATAAGAGTTTGTCACATAAACTGGAACAAATGACTGAAACAGTTTCACAGTCGCACAGTTTTCCCTGTGCTCTGTCAAAACATCTTTCTTTAACGTTTTCAAATTCTTCCGTATGTAGACCGTCAAATGCTGCATATGTCTAAGTAAATCTGAACATGTCCTGGAATTTTGGAGAGCGTAGTTCATTATGTGTGAATGCATGAACTTTGATACTTTTTACCCGAGGGAAGACTTGAAACAAGGACCTTTCGTTCCGCAGCTGCTCACGCTATGGGACCTCGGTGCTCCTGAGCTCAAGTTATCCTTTATGTTGCCTATCTTGCGCATGGACTACTCAGTTTGTATATTTTGCTTATCTTTTCATAGTTACACACAACTTCTTCCTGTTTTCTCGATTGATCTGTGTTCAGTTTCTGAAGGCCTATCCACTGTGCCAACTTATAACTAAATCTGAGGAGGGTGCGATGGGGAGGTTCCCTTGTAAGAAAACGAGACGCCACTATCGCTATTGCAAGATGCGAAGCTATGAACGGCATCAACGCGAGCTGCACACGGCCCACTTGTGTTGATCCACTGTGCCGTCGAGAGGGAGTGCCACGAAAACGTTCCCCAGATCATGACGCTTCATCCTCTGGTGTGGACCCTAATTGCTGCAAGCTGCTTGCTTTCATTCCGATGGAGCATAAAACGTGAACCATATGAAAAGACCACCTGTCGCCACTCACTGAACATCCAGTGACGTGAAAATTCCAGTCTTCGTCGCCAATGAACAGAAGTCAACTTGTTTTTTAGGCGCCTGCTGGGGAGGCCCATACACAGCAACGTTCGCTGAATGAACCTTGAGGAGACACTGTTGGTACCATCTTGGTTCATCTGGGCTGTCACTTGCTCAATAGTTGCTCATCTGTTCGCCAGGACACATCCCGGCAGCCGTCGTTTTCTTCTCTCGCTACAGTTGCGTCGGCGCCAGTTTTGGACAGCGTGATTTTGCCATGCATGGCACTCGTATACTTTAACCGAGGCGGCATACGAACAGTTTAGTCTTATCCCTTCCGCAAACGCTTCCACCCTTGTCCCGAAAGCTAATGATCATGCCAGGGGGGATGTCGGGATAAATCGCTTCGTTCTGGCAATACCACAACACAACAACTACACTGTTGTCACTTCCCCTCCCCCCGCCGAAATGCTTTATATACGAGCGGCGTTTGAAAAGCCCGTGCAATATGGTGGGCGATGCAAAGCACGTGTATTGGCAGATCGCATCACCGGCGCATATCGAGGTCATGTTTAGATAGTAGCATCTTTGGAAAGAACGCACACCACCAGTGATCTCTACACAACCTGTACGTAGAAGTCTGGTCTCTGAATATAGAACTGCATAGAACTGCACCGTGTCTGCAAATACACGTGCTTTGCATCGCCCGCCATATTGTAGTTTGGCAAACAAATTTCAATCGGTCTGCATGTGAGAAAGAATTGCATACTGATTTCTTGTTTTGAACTTTATGTCAACATATGAAGTAATACGCTTATGAGGGAGAGGAATTGAAAAGTATTTTCTTTTCGTGTTCTAGTGACATTTCCTAGCAGCCATGTTGTAGTTTGGCAAGAAACGAAATGTGAGCATCTATGGCTGGCACGATAGAATGGCTGAAGTTCAACATTCACGGAGCATAGAGATCACTGCACACCACGTTTCAGCCATATCGGTCTATTTCTTTGTGTTTGGCATTCGTGTGAATCAAGGAAGTCGAATGATTGTAAAAAAAAATGGACGTTACTTTATTAAAGGCAAAACGCTTTAGGAGACTAAAGAGAAGCTTGATAAACATTACGGTGGCTCTGCACGTTCGATTAGAACACTTTATAAGTGGTTTCAAAATTTTCGGAGTGGCCATTTGGGCACAAGTGATGGTGAACTTTCTGAACACCCTATGGAGGTTACGACTCCAGAAATCACTGATAAAATCCATGATATGGTAATGGATGATAGAAGAGTTAAGGTGCGTGAGTTTGCTAGTGCTGTGGGCATCTCGAATGAACGGGTACATAATATTTTGCATAAGCATTTGGGCATGAGAAAGCTATCCGCAAGATAGGTTCCGCGATTGCTCACGAATGACCAAAAACGGAATCGTGTGAAGTGTTGCAAGGGTGGTTTGCAGCAGGAAGAATCCGCAGGACTTTAAGCGTCGTTTCGTCATTGTGGATGAAACATGGATATAATACTATACTCTTGAGACCAAACAACAATCTAAACAATGGGTTACCAAGGGAGAATCTGCACCAAAAATGGCGAAGACTATTGCTCGGCAGGAAAGGTTATGGCTACTATCTTTTGGGATTCGCAAGGGATAAGCCTCGTCGACTATCTGGAAAAGGGTAAAACTATTACAGGTTCATATTATTCATCGTTACTTGACCGTCTGAAAACTGAACTGCAAGAAAAACGCGTGCGATTGGACCGCAAAAACGTCCTTTTCCATCACGACTATGCACCAGCACACACCTCAGCAGTTGTGGTCGCAAAACTATTGGAAATAGGATTCCAACTCGTTTCACATCCCCCCTATTCTCCAGACTTGGCTCCCTCGGACTACTGTTTGTTTCCCAGTTTGAAGAAATGGCTGGTGGGACAAAGATTGTATTCAAACGAGGAGGTGATTGCAGCAACTAATAGCTATTTTGCAGACTCGGACAATTCCTATTATTCGGAAGGGGTCAACAAATTAGAACAGGGTTTGACGAAGTGTATCAGTCTAAAAGGAGACTACGTCGAAAAATAAAAAAGGTTTACCCCAAACACGAAAGTAGTTTTTATTTTTGGACGAACTTTTCAAACGGCCCTCGTACCATCCACTGTTAGTTCTGTTACCTGCCGTCTGTGAGTGGTTATGGGACGTTGATGTCGAACATACGTGCTGATCACATTAATGTGGCTGGAGGCTGGACCATGTATTACAAGTCTTAGTTATATCAATAGCTTTTTTTTCTTTTTTGGCCGTCTTTCCAGTATATTTGGTAGTGTGCGTGATAGTACTTTCTTAGGGAATCTTAAGTTCCATAGAACGATAGTTTTAGAAACCATCGGTCTGAATAACACAAGAGATAGCCATAGTTTTAATTACCACGTCGGGAAAAAAGCTACGTACTTAGTTTTCCGTTTGTTTGCAGTTAGCGGAAGGCTGCTATTGACGGGCCACCAACAGAAAATGTGTAAGAAAATCCATATATTGTAATAAATATATTATTTTCAGTGTAACTTTAACATTATCTTTTCATTTAACTGTAGTCGGCACAGAAGGCATAAATATTCGCAGTTAATGAATTGTTTGAAAAATAGAAGCATGTGTTACCGGTTCTATCAAGGCGACTGGTTTCTTCGTTGGGCCAGGCAGTTTTCATATGTTGCCTATAGTGGAATAGCTGTTAAATACTGTACATCTACATAATTGTCAACACATTACATATTTTTTTTTGTTTCTATGTGTTTTTGTTGCAATGTAAAACAGTATAACATTTATTCGAAACCAAAGGAGGCTAAAACCAGCAATATCGCCTTTGAAGATTTAAAAAGAAAAAAAATCATCACATTTGACTGATTATCAAAAGACTTAAAACTATTAGGGAAATATAATGAAAACCATTATGTAAATTTTGTAGATAGCAGCCTGTTGAAGCTTAAGATCTGACAAAATTCGAAGTGGTTCATTTAAGGCTATTCGCTCGACGTCGCTTAACAACACCCAGTCTTCGTGCACAGCACCTAACTTTATACTGTTAACACGAGCAAATAGTGTGAATTGCTCGTACCTTCGAGTGATGGCCTGCAAAAATTTTATCAGTTTTACCATATCACTAGGATGTTTCAGCGATGAATACTAGTCAGTTACAAGAATATAGTACAAGACTTACCTTGTTTTACTGTTGCTTTGTGTCTTCGCGGAACAACTCACCACTAATACGGCGAATGACTTAATGACTGCTAATATGGGTCTATTGTCAATATCCACAGAGAAATCGACCGACCCATCGATAGCAACCTTACCCTACATGTGTCACAGTATCGTAACCTGCCGCTAGGGGAGGAAAAAAAAAATACGCCACTTGAAAGGGGTGGCAGGAAGGAGGATAGCGACCCCAGGCCAGGTGATTCATGCCAGAGAACCGCCTGTGGTGGGGTCATCGGTACAAGGGCAGAGAAGGAGCATTAGAAAACTGCGTTTCGAAATTCCAGCAGGATACGAACAAAAGCAAGTGGCACATTTTCGTCCAGTGAGTGCGACACACGGAAAGGTCAATGTACTTTAGGCGTCTAGAAAGGGAAAAAACGTCCGATTGGCGGATACGCACTATGAAGGAGAAAAATACTGAAGTTTCGATGCAGTTTGATAGAAGGGACGTTGCCATTGGTAGAGGGTGTTTCTACAAAACAAAAGGAACGCTCCTATTGGTCGAAAAAAGCCGTGATGTGAAAAAGGAACCCAAGTGGAGGGAGGTAGTTCTATCATGAGTAGGACAAGAGAGAAATTTTTCGATGTTGTAGTCTTCTCTAATTTGGCGTGCAGAACGGAGCACTTGACGCTCCGTATGACGCAGAGAAGAAATTTGTGTGGACACTGCCTTCACAGCTGTTGCACTCCAGCTAAAGAATTAGCTCTAGCAACGTTTAGCTCCAACTGTGGAGAAACGAACCAGCCAAATTAGTTAATTGTTCTTGCGAAAACTGAGAGGGCACTACAATATGCACGCTGCTCCAAACATGCGCGTGTATATCGCGACATAATAAGACTATCGCTGAGTACATGTTTTCTCGCATAACGTGAAACATAGGGAAAGTTTCTGCTGGAAAGTTCAACAAAGGCCAGATTAGTTTTGTAGGAATTTCAGTGGGAGAGATTGGCCTTGCAGACAGCACGTCGCAGCTTAAGGTAAATACCGTGTGCAGAGGCGTAAACTTTGTTGGTTCACCAGCTTGCGTCCACTGTAAACTCGAGCAGCCTTGGGTAATCTTGCGCTCAAATGTGTCACTTGACTAACCATCCACCGTTGACTTGATTGTCATCCTAAATAGTACCGAACTTTGAACCAGAATCGGACGATTTTCGTAGTACTGGCCAACATCATAATGTATGTGTAGGAGCAAGTTTGTAAACAAACGTCCAGTTAAACTTTCATATTATTGAGCTTAGGATTAATGTAAAGAAACTTCCAATTAATCTTTCATAATATTGTGTTTAGGATTAATGGCCTTCAGAGAGTTAATGTTTAACATTGTTGTGAATAAACTTATTTCACTTTTTGATGTTGGCAAGATGCATTATCTATTGCGCTATTTTTATGTTGGCGAGTTGATAACTATATAAAAGCTGTAAATTGGTGAGAGTGCGACATTGAACTTGTCATTTCCCCTCACACAGTTGTCCTCAATTCTAGAATAAGCAGGAACAAACAACCCCACCCTTACACTGACGAGAGTTTGAGAGTGGTCTCTCTGTGGGACTCCATTTGGCCGACGGTTCGAATGGTGCAATTTCTAGATTTGTGGAGTATTCAGTGTAACAGTGGCTCGATGTTGAACTGCAAGGCAACGTGAGGGCAGGTATACCACAGTCAAGTCCCAGCCGGCCATGTGTGATCGCCTCAACAAGTGTCGCTGTACTGCGCCTCAAGCAAATCGTAAACCTTCAGATCTACAGCCGGTCGCTGTGGCCGAGCGGTTCTAGACCCTTCAGTCCAGAACCGCGTTGCTGCTACGGTCGCAGGTTCGAATTCTGCCTCGGGCATGGATGTGTGTGATGTCCTTAGGTTAGTTAGGTTTGGATAGTTCTAAGTCTAGAGGACCGATGACCTCAGATCTACACCTACCATCCGATAACAAATAACGCAACATTGCATGTAATGCGCACCATTAGTCAGAAATTGGCAGCAGTTGGACTAGGAATTACAGGCCATGCGTACGCTGCCGTTAACAACACAGCACAAATGGCTGCGTTTGAAGTTCTGCCCTGACCGGAAGGCATGAATTTGTCATGAGTCGCATCTCTGCACTTCCATGGACGACCATCGCCTGTGAGTCTTGCGGCGACCTTGGGAGAGCTCCCATTCTTCCAATATTTTGGAGAGGCACCACGGTTTTACTCCTGGCGTCGTGTACTGGTGAGCCGTCTGTTAATGTTTCAGGTCACGGCTGGTAGTTACTGAGGAAATTCTAACGGAAGAACGGTTCATCACGAAAAGTGCTCGTCGTCATTTGTTGCCTCTCAGGTGACAGTACCGTGATGGCATTTTTCGAAAGGTCAGTGCTCGTCCGCTCGTGACACATGTGTCTGTGGAATGTCTGTGTCATGTTGACGTACTCCCGTGGTACCTAGATCACCAGATCTGTCCCCGATAGAGCATGTATGGGAGAGGCACCGCGGTTTTACTCCTGGCGTTGTGTACTGGTGAGCCGTCTGTTAATGTTTCAGGTCACGGCTGGTAGTTACTGAGGAAATTCTAACGGAAGAACGGTTCATCACGAAAAGTGCTCGTCGTCATTTGTTGCCTCTCAGGTGACAGTACCGTGATGGCATTTTTCGAAAGGTCAGTGCTCGTCCGCTCGTGACACATGTGTCTGTGGAATGTCTGTGTCATGTTGACGTACTCCCGTGGTACCTAGATCACCAGATCTGTCCCCGATAGAGCATGTATGGGAGAGGCACCGCGGTTTTACTCCTGGCGTCGTGTACTGGTGAGCCGTCTGTTAATGTTTCAGGTCACGGCTGGTAGTTACTGAGGAAATTCTAACGGAAGAACGGTTCATCACGAAAAGTGCTCGTCGTCATTTGTTGCCTCTCAGGTGACAGTACCGTGATGGCATTTTTCGAAAGGTCAGTGCTCGTCCGCTCGTGACACATGTGTCTGTGGAATGTCTGTGTCATGTTGACGTACTCCCGTGGTACCTAGATCACCAGATCTGTCCCCGATAGAGCATGTATGGGAGAGGCACCGCGGTTTTACTCCTGGCTTCGTGTACTGGTGAGCCGTCTGTTAATGTTTCAGGTCACGGCTGGTAGTTACTGAGGAAATTCTAACGGAAGAACGGTTCATCACGAAAAGTGCTCGTCGTCATTTGTTGCCTCTCAGGTGACAGTACCGTGATGGCATTTTTCGAAAGGTCAGTGCTCGTCCGCTCGTGACACATGTGTCTGTGGAATGTCTGTGTCATGTTGACGTACTCCCGTGGTACCTAGATCACCAGATCTGTCCCCGATAGAGCATGTATGGGAGAGGCACCGCGGTTTTACTCCTGGCGTCGTGTACTGGTGAGCCGTCTGTTAATGTTTCAGGTCACGGCTGGTAGTTACTGAGGAAATTCTAACGGAAGAACGGTTCATCACGAAAAGTGCTCGTCGTCATTTGTTGCCTCTCAGGTGACAGTACCGTGATGGCATTTTTCGAAAGGTCAGTGCTCGTCCGCTCGTGACACATGTGTCTGTGGAATGTCTGTGTCATGTTGACGTACTCCCGTGGTACCTAGATCACCAGATCTGTCCCCGATAGAGCATGTATGGGAGAGGCACCGCGGTTTTACTCCTGGCGTCGTGTACTGGTGAGCCGTCTGTTAATGTTTCAGGTCACGGCTGGTAGTTACTGAGGAAATTCTAACGGAAGAACGGTTCATCACGAAAAGTGCTCGTCGTCATTTGTTGCCTCTCAGGTGACAGTACTGTGATGGCATTTTTCGAAAGGTCAGTGCTCGTCCGCTCGTGACACATGTGTCTGTGGAATGTCTGTGTCATGCTGACGTACTCCCGTGGTACCTAGATCACCAGATCTGTCCCCGATAGAGCATGTATGGAATCAACTGGAATGTCAACAATATCCAAGTGTATCAACGTCCAGTTACAACAGTTACAGTTTAGCTTGTCATAGAATTGACTACAACGGCCTTAGTAACCTTTGCCAAGCGAATAAGGGCACGAACACAAGCCAGAGGTGCTGTAATGTGATACTAATAAGCGGCTCATACTGCCATGTTCTTTCTTAAGTTTGACTGGATTTTGCAGTCACTGAAATAACATCACATACCCTACCTAACACGGGATGTTGCGTTTCTTTCTGTCCTGGATGCTTCACGTTTTCTGTCAGGCAGCTTATATCGTGTGCCATTTGTATTAAGCCTACGGGGTAAGGGACTAACACGGGCAGGCAGTACTTAAGAATCGGTTTACCGAAGATTTATGGGCTATCTGGATGAATCGTTCACCATTAAATCGTCCCGGGGGCGAACTTTTTGATGTCTTACGCCGACCATATTTTCTAGTAGATGCTCGCCAAGTTATAAATATTAATAGCGCTTTTTCCTACTTACCTCCAGTATGTTACATTTATTTACACTAAGGGTCGACAGCTCATTCTTGCACATGTATCTATGCTCAGCAAGGCGTCCTGTATTTTTCTGACATTCCGATTTCGCTGCACTACAACATCATGGAGATTCTGAGCCGGCCGTTGTCGCCGAGCGGTTCTAGGTGCTTCAGTCCGGAACCACGCTGCTGCTACGGTCGCAGGTTCGAATCCTGCCTCGGCATGGATGTGTGTCATGTCCTTAGATTAGTTAGGTTTTAAGTAGTTCGAAGTCTAGGGGACTGATGACCTCAGATGTTAAGTCCCATAATGCTTACAACCATTTGAGCCCTTTTTAATTTTTAATTTTTTAGATTGTGATTTGAAGCGCCTCGTGGCTCAGACGATCAAACGTAGGTGGCCATGTGACACTCCACCTCTGACATACGTCACGGCAGTGAGGTGGTGTGTATACGTCAGCGGTTGTACGGAACCAGCGTAGTAAGATGGTTGACGTGTGGGCATGACAGAATGGCATAAAGGAGCAATCGTCTTTGGACGTGCCCACACGTCGTGAATTAAGTTACCCGACTTGACGGTGAATCACTGCGAACTCTCCGACGTATCTACTGGTAACGGTGTACCACTAGCATAGTGTAAGAGTAGTGGTCGTAAAAGCTCGTAAGTCACAGGTACCGCAGACGATTGTAATGCCTCATCAATGACAATCGGTTTCAATTGCGACAGGAATTGCGGCTGTTAGTGAATGCAGATCCGTCTCAAGCAGTTTACCAGCGAACACTGCGAAAGGATCTGCGAACTACGGACACTGAGTACTTTGGAAAAGACCACTGCCCACAGTGGCACATCAAGCTGCGCGTCTTCATCGAGCCAAACAACGCAGTATCTGGACAGTAGCTGAATGGATGCCACTAGCGTGGTCCGACGTATCTCGATTTTGCGTACAACGTTGTGTAGGCATATCGGGCCATGACTTCAACTCTCTCATTCAAGTCACTCGGAACATTAACCAGGATTTTCAGGAAGGAAGAACAGCGATCAGTAGCAAACAATTTGAATTTTGTTACAGATCGAATTCAGCTACAGAATAGTCATCATCAGTGCACAAAAAAAAAACCTGGTGTGGTCACACAGGCATGAAGTTTAGCTGCATGCAGACCGCAGTTTGAATACGCAAATACATACATTACTGGTAATTAAAATTGCTACACGACGAAGACGACGTGCTACAGACGAGAAATTCAACCGACAGGAAGAAGATGCTGTGATATGCAAATAATTAGCTTTTCAGAGCATTCACACAAGGTTGGCGCCGGTGGCGACACCTACAACGTGCTGACATGACGAAAGTTTCCAACCGATTTCTCATACACAAACAGCAGTTCACCGGCGTTGCCTGGTGAAACGTTGTTTTGATGCCTCGTGTAAGGAGGATAAATGCGTATCATCACGTTTCCGACTTTGATAAAGGTCGGATTGTAGCCTATTGCGATTACGGTTTATCGTATCGCGACATTGCTGCTCACGTTGATCGAGATCCAATGACTGTTAGCAGGACATGGAATCGGTGGGTTCAGGAGGGTAATACGGAACGCCCTGCTGGATCCCAACTGCCTCGAATCGCTAGCAGTCGAGATGACAGGCATCTTATCCGCATGGCTGTAACAGATCTTGCAGCCACATCTCGATCCCTGAGTCACAATATTGGAACGTTTGCATGACAACAACCATGTGCACGAACAGTTCGACGACATTTGCAGCAGCATGGACTATCAGCTCGGAGACCATGGCTGCGGTTACACTTGACGCTGCATCACAGACAGGAGCGCCTGCGATGGTGTACTCAACGACGAACGTGGGTGCACTAATGGCAAAATGTCATTTTTTCGGATGAATCCAGGTTCTGTTTACAGCATCAGATGGTCGCATCCGTGCCTGGCGACATCGCGGTGAACGCACATTGGAAGCGTGTATTCGTCATCGCCATATTGGCGTATCACCCGGCGTGATGGTATGGGGTGCCATTGGTTATACGTCACGGTCACCTCCTGTTCTCATTGACTTTGAACAGTGGACGTTACATTTCAGATGGGTTACAACCCGTGGCTCTACCCGTCATTCGATCCCTGCGAAACCCTACATTTCAGCAGCATAATGCACGACCGCACGTTGCAGGTCGTGTACGGCCTTTCTGGATACAGAAAATGTTCGACTGCTGCCCTGGCCAGCACATTCTCTAAATCTAATCACCAATTGAAAACGTCTGGTCAATGGTGCCGAGAAACTGGCTCGTCACTATGCGCCAGTCACTGCTCTTGATGAACTGTGGTATCGTGTTGAAGCTACACCTGGTGACCGTATGTGCACCTGTGCTTGCTCCTCATCAGCAGTATCGTGAACCCCACCGATCTTTATTACCTAGTATCCTTACTGATGACGAGAAATGGTGTCTTTATGTTATAATAAGGAAAAGAAAGTAATGATTGAGCGCAGACTTAGCAGCAACTCTATTTGCAAACACCTGCGTGCATCTACAGAAGAGATAATGTTTTGCATCTGGTGGAACAGCGACGGTGTGGTGTACTACGAATTGCTCCCCGAAGTGTAACCATCACTGCTGAGGTTTATTGTCAGCAAATGAGATGCCTTGCAGACGCAGTCCAAGAACAACGACCAAGAAAACTGCGTGAAGTGATGCTATTCCACGATAACGCCCGTCTGCATTCTAAAACACAATACAGGGCTTGGGTTCGGTAGTCATTCCATTCCGTACCCACATCATTCACCTGATTTTGCGCCCTCAGATTTACACCTTTTGCTGCTGTCTGTCAAGCAACCGTCAAGGAACTTCCCTTCCTGATGAAAATGAGCTCCGAACGTGAATCGTCGAGTTCTTCGCCTCAAAACCACGTGATTTCTACTTTCGCGGAATCGGAAAGTTACCCCACCGTTGGCCGCGTGTTGTAAAGAGTCAAGAAGCATATATTATTCATGGTTAAAGTCTCCATTACGTGTATCTGTTGTCGCTATATAGCTTATGGAAAAAACGCTATGAACTTACGCACTAACCCATTAGCACTCATTACAAAAGATGCAGCCGGTGGAGCCAAAGTGGTTGAAGTCTGATACAAACCTGTAAAGCTTTCAGTATTGTATTAAACTTCGACTACTTTGCTTCCACTGGCTGTATCTTTTATAATTATCGCTATATATATTTCGGCATTAAAGTTGCACCTAAACTTCATGTCAATGTGACCACACTAGATGTTTTATGCACTGGTTATGCCTATTCTATAGTATAAACTGATCTGCTATAAAATTCAGGTTGTTCGCTGCTGAGCGCTTTTCTTCCTTCCTGAAAGTTCAGCGGTCGCTGCACCACGAAATCTTACGGTTCCAACTAAAATAATTAATCAGGCTGTTTATTTAAACATTGTCGATGACCAATGTAGCCCTTTCTTGGAGAATCTTCATGATAAGTATGCTGTGGACACTTCCGTCTTCCAAAATAACAACAGCCGCATTCACAAGTTATTCTGAGTGTGACCATTGGTGACGCTGGATCCGAGGCTGAGGATTTGGTTGGTGGCAGCAGTGACTGATTGGAAATGGGGTTGGTTCAAATGGCTCTGAGCACAATGGGACTCAACTTCTGAGGTCATTAGTCCCCTAGAACTTAGAACTAGTTGAACCTAACTAACCTAAGGACACCACACATATCCATGCCCGAGGCAGGATTCGAACCTGCGACAGTAGCGGTCTCGCGGTTCCAGACTGCAGCGCCTAGAACCGCACGGCCACTTCGGCCGGCTGGAAATGGGGCTGCAGCCCCGAAACTAGAAGGTGAAAGGTCCCGAGTTCGAGTTTCGGTCCGGCACACAGTTTCAATCTGCCAGGAAGTTTCATATCAGCCGACACTCCGCTGCACAGTGAAAATCTCATTCTGGAAACATCCTCCAGGCTGTGGTTAAGCCATGTCTCTAGAATATCCATTCTTCCAGCAGTGCTAGTTCTGCAATGTTCGCAGAAGAGCTTCTGTGAAGGCTGGAAGGTAGGAGACGAGGTACTGGCAGAATTGAAGCTGTGAGGACGGGTCTTGAGTCGTTCTTGGGTAGCTCAGATGGTAGAGTACTTGCCTTCGGAACATCTATTTCCAAAACAAATACTCTTTATTAGCTACGGACCCGCCAAGAAAATTCTTCTAGTATAGTATTGGAAGAGATCATGAATTATATGAACTTGCTCCCATTCTAGCATTAAGATCAATTATCGTTCTCGTGCCAGAGAGAAGCGACGTATCTAAACTGTGATGTGGGTGGATTGACAGTGGTTACTTAAGTCCGAAACTGGTCGCCATTTAAATAAAAACAAACTTCCGTGCAAATGTGACGGTTTTGTAATGTTAATGAATCGTAGGATGAAATATTTCTGGCTTAGTCAGCCATCATATAAGGCTCCAAGAAGCTGTTCCCAGAGCAGTGGAGATGCAAGAAGTATATAGATGACGAAATGTGGTGTGAGATACCTGTGACAGATGTTAGATTCGGTACCATTCCCGTGAGAAAGGCCGTTTGCATAGTGCTACTGCTCTGTGATTGGCTGCTGTGTTCGGAGCAAGGGCGCCAAAACGTTAAAGTACAGTTATTATTATTAGTTAAACTACTCATTCGAATGACTTCACTTTTTAAAATACATATCTCTCAACAGCTGACTATCAACCAGTCATTTTAGAATAATTAAAAACAATTCAGATCAAAAACAAAAGACTGACGAAATTGCAGACGAAGTACTTCGGAAGCGTTCTGGTCACGTCCTTTCTGGTATGGCGCGCGAAGTGTTTCGGGCTGTTCGTCACTCAGGATTAGGCAGTCGAGCAGAACGGACATGTTGTCTGTCGTAGGATGTGTTTCCAATTTTTATTTAAGTTCCTGTTCGTCACTCTGGATTAGGCACTCGAGATGTACTCTCATGTTGTCTGTCGCAGGATGTGTTTGCCAGTATTCAGTATTAAAAGATTCACTCCGGTAGTCATGAGGCACAGACACGCGCCACAAATAGTGTAAAGATACATTTTCGAAAACATTGTGTTTGATCATGTACTTTGCTGTATCAGAAGGTGTTGTATTAAGATCATGTAGTCTTCTCGTGTGGCTATATTAAAATATGCGAGTGGCAAGAAGTAATACATTATTTTAGAACAGAACCTCGCTAAAAGCCAGTTTCAGCCTTAAGATACAGAACCTTCGACCTGCGTCGTGTTTCCTGGGCTGGGGACATCAGCTTGAAGACAGCAGGTTAGTGAACTATAACAGAACCTTCGTATTCCACACAGTGCAGTGGAAACAACTAGGCACCTCACGTGTTCTGCATGCACAGAACAAATGTGCTCAGTGACACGTCATCTGCAGTAATGCAGAGGAGGTAAAAGAGGATGATCGTTATTAACACCAACAATCACTACATTCTTCCTTTCTTGCCGTAAAGAGGTTGTTGCCTTTTGTCAACCAGCATGATGGAAGTAAGTAAACAGACATAAGCCTAGGGGTGTTGCAGAATGCGTAGGCCGAAAAGAAGATGGAAACATGAAGTTTACAACTGGTTGAAGATCGTAGTGTATCGTAGAAAAGATGGTTATTTCGAGGATTTTAACGATTTCACCTGTTCCGAAGCGCAATGGCCTTCGACATCGATGTGTTTTCCAAACCGACATTCGAGTGTCTCCCGCCTGGTGTGCTGAAATTCGTCGAAATCGGTGTGCAGCAGGGTACGACCTCTCGTGGTAAGGCAGAATGTTTGTTTCCTCGAAGAGACACGCCATCTTGCATCCCGGATTCGGCCTCCCCCCCCCCCCCCCCCCCCCTCGTAACTCTTCGCGTCGTCAGCTGGTTGCTAATGCCGCCGCTTAGCATTTCCTCCAAGTGGAATTAATAAGTCACGCCCGCGGTTTCACTCGCTGTCGTGTCACGGACAGCGCTCGCTCTTTCTCTGTCCCTCTCTCCCTCTCTGTCTCTCTCTGTCTGTCTCTCTCTCCGCAGGTTTTGTACGCCCTCATCCTTTGTACACAGCAGTGAGATGAAGCTACAGATAGACGCACCTGCCATTATTCAGTAGAGAGATAACGCTAAAGCGACATCGGTCGCGAGCAGCGTAATGGAAATTAAACTTGACGTAAAGTGCAGCGTGTTTCGCGTACGACACCACCACTGCCTCAGGCGTTGCGCTGGAGCCAGTACTTCCCGTAGGGCGGGGCTGAACATCGCCTCATGCTCCTGCCCGTTGTTGGGATAGCGTCGCATGTGGCGTTTCAGTTTTAGACGAGAATAAAATACACGCGTTAGGAGCCGCCTTGAAAAGAAGTGCGAGATACTCGTGGCCCCATTTACCACTTCAGACCTGTCTCAGAGTTGTTCAGGAACACAAACTGAAACCTTACAGAGTAAGGCTAAAGCATCGGCCGAACAATCCAAATACTGTTCCTGGATGTCATTACTTGCAACTGGTTATTACAGTTTGTGCGTGATGAAGAGATTCGTCCCGAAATACTGTCATCTTTTTCATTGTTATTTTTCCGTCTGAGCCGGCCGCGGGGGCCGAGCGGTTCTAGGCGCTCCAGTCCGGAACCGCGCTGCTGCTACGGTCGCAGGTTCGAATCCTGCCTCGGGCATGGATGTGTGTGATGTCCTTAGGTTTAAGTAGTTCTACGTCTAGGGGACTGATGACCTCAGATGTTGAGTCCCATAGTGCTCAGAGCCATTTGAACCATTTTTTCCCTCTGATGAAGCTGGGCAGTATTTATCGCGATACATGTAATGGAATCGCGTTCTGGAAATTCTCATCAGTTACATCAACAATCCATGCATTACAGAATGTCAAATCAAACACCTTTCAGGCCTCTAGTTTACAGTTATTTTATTGCGCTACCAGTTTCGGCGATATATTACGCCAGCTTCAGGCCCACTGACCGACGTGTAGGACATCAGTTTCCGTCAAAATAGGGATCAGCATTCAAAGATTGATATCTGTAGATTTCTGCTTAACACACCGATCACTTCACACACTATAGTGATCGCTGTATCAAGCAGAAATCTACAGATACCAATCTTTGAATGCTGGCCCCTGTTTTGACCGGAGCGGAAGGTGGAATCTTCCTACATGTCGGTCAGTGGGTCTGAAGATGGCGTAATATATCGCCGAAACTGGTAGCCCAATGAAATTAGTTTGGAAACTAGAGGGCTGAAAGGTGTTTGATTTGACATTCTGTACTGGACAGCGGAATCCCGCAACTATCTCTGAAAAAATGGAAATACAGAGCTCTTGCATTATGTCAGAACAGTAGTCTGGTGTATTAGTGCAATACAAATTATTGGAACGATTATTTTTCAATTCTAGATAGGAATCTGAACAATATACATTATCTGATTTAAAGCATTTGGACAGCTATTAGTGAATTTTAATATGGGCTGTGTCCACACTTTGCCTTTGTGACAGCTTGAACTCTGCTGGGGACACTTTCAGTGTCTGAAAGTCTGTGGACGAATGGCAGCCCATTTTTCCTCAAGAGACGAAACCATAGAAGACGGTGAAGTTGGACGCTGGGGTTTGGATCGAAGTCGTTCTAACTCATCGCAGAAGTGTTTGTGACGTCGGTGCCATTTGTTACCTTATATATATATAAGTAAATATGAAACGGGTTCTTGAAAGGCCGCTGTTATTCATGTACCAGCTTTAGATTTTGAAAGCGATGACTAAAATGTAGTTGCCGTTAACTGAATTTAATGTAAATTTGTTAATTTCTATTTATTGATTGCCATGCAAGGCTCGAGAGAATTTCGATTGTTGCCGTGGAGCGGCCAAGATAAAACTTACTGAACTCATGGAATTTGTATAATTTAAAAAATGAACTTTAACGTAAATTAATTATCTGTTGCAGTTTAAAAAGGTTCTTATTACGAAATCTCTTGCATTTACATTTACTGTTAACACTTTGAAAAATAAATTAATAGTACGGCGCGTAATGGCCGATCAGAGGCTGCATCAGAAGATTAGTTTCTCGCAGCGCAAATTACTGAAAAATGCTTATTAAAAATAATTAGCCACTGCGAGCATTTGAGGTGACAACTATTACAAAGAATTTCATTTTGTGATAATAATAACAATTTTATTTTAGCAATAAATACGAATAACTTACACAAAACATGTGTAGCCACTCAATGGCTGCCTTCCGTATAGCGAAACAAAACAGTGCGTGTACCACAAAATAGGTCCTTCCTCCTCGGCCGTACAATCGCGTCTCTTTCGATCCTTTTTTATTTTCATAGACATTAAATAAAGAAGCTACTCTTAAACTATCGCTGCATATCAGTTGTTTCAAGAACATTAGCTATATCTTTTACACTAATTATATTCATAAAATACTTTAACTGCGGATTACAACCGATAAAAATGTCAATATTTATGTGACGTACCGTCACATGTTCCATTGGAATTATTACTGTACCTGGGCAGGGCAACTCATTTGAGGAATGTTACTGTCCAGAAACCATTCCCTCACAGATACTGCTTTATGACAGGGTGCATTGTCATGCTGATGCAAGCGTCGTATCCGAATGGTTCCGCTACTGTGGTCAGTGCACAAAGCTGTATACTGTGTTCATATCTTTCCCCCTTTTTTCTTAAGAGTAGTAAGAAGGCCACACCCGAACCACGAAAAACATCTCCATACAGTAACGCCACCTCCTCTTTACTTCTCTGTTGGCACCACACATAATGGCAGAAGATGTAATCCAGGCATTTGGCAAACACTGATCCTTCTGACGGATTCCCACAGGGTGTAGCGTGCTTCATCGCTCCAAAACACTTGTTTTCAGTTATCCTCTGACCAGTTGCGTCGCTCTTTACCCCACTTCAAACGTCGCTCAGACCTGACTGCAAAAATACGTGGGTTGTGAGGATCTGCTCGAGCACTGTCCCTCATTATTTTTAGCTCCCTGCGCGCAGTCATCGTGGCAGCTGGACTGCTGGGAGCACTTTGCAGCTCACGAGTGATGCCACCGGTGGTTTCGTTCGATTTTTACAACCATCCTCTCAACGCTGCCACCGGTGGTTTCGTTCGATTTGTACAACCATCCTCTCAACGCTCCCAAGTAGCAATTTGCCACACAGTCTGAGCAATTGCCTGGAGCGGAATGCGGTGGTCACCGCGTAAGCTAGTTTAAATATCTGCGAAACATGTGAGACAGCTCTTACGTCTAAGTGAAACCCTGTATAACAGGTGAGAGTTGAGGCATCAAACCTGTCCTGTTTGTTGATATTTCTGACGTCCTACCAGTGTGATTCGAATAAGACCATTAATTCCTACCCCTCACTCTTTAAGGATTCGAACTGCCATTAGTACAAGAGCTTCAGATGTCAGATTGATATACGAATGTATTGACGAGTTAAATATTTGACGTAAATCATGTAATACCTTTATGGTTTAAGGGGCAGAATCGTAATTATGTTCGTTTTATTAGTTTCCGATTGTTCATCCACACACCGTTGAGGAAGTCAAAACCAAAATGGTTGTTTGTGCGGCTGTAGAGGAGAAAAATATATAGAAAATCTTTGAAATGATGTTTAAAGTTTCTTGAAAATCAGTAAGACTCCCATTGTCAGAGGCTGAATGGTTGGGTAATAGGTAATTTACACCCTGATGTACGCCAACTCAAGACATACACACATCTAACTTTAATATTTGACTTATAGTGTTAAATTAAGGGAGGCTTGTACCTCTTAATGAAGAGACTACGACTGGATTTTAAATGTTTAATTTCGGTCAATAATTATAAGGGATTATCAGAAATATTCCGTGTGAGGGCGTTGCTGCAGCTGTATGTAATGCAGCGCGACTCCTTTGAGTGTACACACGTCCCCTTATCGAAAATGTCGTAACGCAGAAGTACACCAATTCAGCTGGCAGACACTCCAGCACCAGCCGTGAAATCTTAATCTGTCCCCATGCGGTTTTCACGTATCCGGTCACTGGGCAAAGGGCCGACGATTCCAGGCAATCGAGGATGTGCAGCAGGCAGCTACGGACTTCTTCACGCAGCAGGATACGGTCTTTTAGCAAGAGGGTATCTTCAAGCTGGTGCGTCGATGGAATGATTGCCTCAGCTCAGCGCTCGCGGCAATTTTGCCTGATTGGTATACCAATTCTGGACTGTACGGTCTTCGAACGGAAACTTTTTGATCGCCCCTTATGTACGTTGTATTGAAAAAAAAATATTATTACTGTTTTTAAGACGTCAGATATATTTCCAGATGTTGAGCCAGTGTGATCGTTCCCTTTAGCTGAACATATTTTGTCTGCAACGTACGTCGGTCATACAGACTAATGAAAACGTCAACCATGCTGCTCAACCAGAAATGTGTCTTCCGTTACCGCAGTTAGTAGTTCTTTTTTTTCTGTATTGTTATTTGTTCCCCCCTCAACCCAGGTGGAATCCAACTGAGCCATCAGCTGTACATACTTCCTTTCTTCGACGTAGTGGTTCTGTAATAAAGTGAAGAGCCAAACAAACTGGTACACCTGCCTAATATAGTGTAGGGCCCCCGCGAGCACGCAGAAGTGCCGCCACACGACGTGTCATGGACTCCTGCAAGGCGCCAAACACGCATACGACCATCATTGGCACCAAGGCAGAAGCGACTCTCATCGCTGAAGACGACACGTCTCCATTCGTCCCTCCATTCACGCCTGTCGCGACACCACTGGAGGCGGGCTGCACTATGTTGGGGCGTGAGCGGAAGACGGCCTAACGGTGTGCGGGACCGTAGCCCAGCTTCATGGAGACGGTTGCGAATGGTCTTCGCCGATACCCCAGGAGCAACAGTGTCCCTAATTTGCTGGGAAGTGGCGGTGCGGTCCCCTACGGCACTGCGTAGGATCCTACGGTCTTGGGGTGCATCCGTGCGTCGCTGCGGTCCGGTCCCAGGTCGACGGGCACGTGTACCTTCCGCCGACCACTGGCGACAACATCGATGTACTGTGGAGACCTCACGCCCCACGTGTTGAGCAATTCGGCGGTACGTCCACCCGGCCTCCCGCATGCCCACTATACGCCGTCGCTCAAAGTCCGTCAACTGCACATACGGTTCACGTCCACGCTGTCGCGGCATGCTACCAGTGTTAAAGACTGCGATGGAGCTCCGTATGCCACGGCAAACTGGCTGACACTGACGGCGGCGGTGCACAAATGCTGCGCAGCTAGCGCCATTCGACGGCCAACACCGCGGTTCCTGGTGTGTCCGCTGTGCCTTGCGTGTGATCATTGCTTGTACAGCCCTCTCGCAGTGTCCGGAGCAAGTATGGTGGGTCTGACACACCGGTGTCAATGTGTTCTTTTTTCCATTTCCAGGAGTGTATGTTGCAAAATAGTGCCTTGTATCTATCTGTGTCACTATGAAGTGTGGTGCAGCACTCAAAAGTTGCTTGGCCTGCCATAATAATACCTAAGAATCCTAAGGAAATGCAATCCGACAACAAAGGAAGTAGGTTACAGTTCGTTTGTTCGCCCACTGCTTGAATACTGCTCGGCAGTGTGGGATCCGCACTAGATAGGGTTGACAGAAGAGATAGAGAAGATCCAACGGAGAGCAGCGCGCTTCGTTACAGGATCATTTAGTAATCGCGAAAGCGTTACGGAGATGATAGATAGACTCCAGTGGAAGACTCTGCAGGAGAGACGCTCAGTAGCTCGGTACGGGCATTTGTTAAAGTTCCGAGAACATACCTTCACCGAAGAGTCAAGCAGTATATTGCTCCCTCCTACGTATATCTTGCGAAGAGACCATGAGGATAAAATCAGAGACATTAGAGCCCACATAGAAACATACCGACAATCCTTCTTTCCACGTACAATACGAGACTGGAATAGAAGGGAGAACCGATAGAGGTACTCAGGGTACCCTCCGCGACACACCGTCAGGTGGCTTGCGGAGTATGGATGTAGATGTAGATGTAATTTTTGAAGTACCTTCGCATTTGATTTGCAACCAACGTGTGGGAACTGCACTTAACCTGACATAGTAAATTCAGTCGATTAAAAAAATCACATTTCAACAGCGTACAAAATTATGTGTAATGATTAGGGGTCCTGCGCAAAGTAAAGAGCACGCAGTCACGAAACAACACGTTCTCAAAGCAGAATGTAATCAGTTTATGCACGACCGGCTCGTATTAGCTTGCATCTTGTAATATTAAGTGCTTCTGCATATTATGATTACTACAGCCTTCGATATGTTATTTTTGAATGCAGGACATGTCGCTGCAATGCAGCAGTTAACTACCGTGACATGCAGAAATGTGTTACTTTAAATGTGAAAGCTGTACTACATTGCGCATCCTGGTAGCACACGTGGAGAAAGTATGCAAAACACTGAATGGAAAAATAGTTTTCAGAAAGAATAACTGACTTACCTAGTTCCTTTATTCAGTTACTAGCTTAGCGCCCGCTGTTTCGCTCGCGTAGACTGTATGGCGTGTACAGATTTTTTGTTTTTCTTTAATCGAATTTTTATGTTGTTCATTAACTGCAACATCTTCTAAGCTTTTCACACTGATTAAGGCCATGTAAGCATGGTCTTTTCCTACTACACTTCTATCGGAAAACCGATTCTTGTAGCTGGAGTTCAAAGTTTTTGTTAATCATGCCTGTTGCGTTCTCGTGGAGACGCGTCCATAGCAACTGTCATCCTCTAATAAATGTTTCTTAATATCTAACCAGTGACAGGAATTCCCAATGTAACGAAATATTTTCTTAAAAATTTTCATGCCCTTAGGAGTAGAATTTCCAGAAACACTGAAACACGAAATTTTTTTTCTTTTAATTTCCGACAGAGAAGCCAAGTACCGATGGTGGTATATTCTATATTGTGCAAACAGTAAAGGAAAAAAAAAATTCGGAGTAGGTATTAAAATCCATGGAGAAGAAATAAAAACTTGGAGGTTTGCCGATGACATTGTAATTCTGTCAGACACAGCAAAAGACTTGGAAGAGCAGTTGAACGGAATGGACAGTGTCTTGAAAGGAGGATATAAGATGAACATCAACAAAAGCAAAACGAGGATAATGGAATGTAATCGAATTAAGTCGGGTGATACTGAGGGAATTAGATTAGGAAATGTGACACTTAAAATAGTAGCTGAGTTTGGCTATTTGGGGAGTAAAATAACTGATGATGGTCGAAGTAGAGAGGATATAAAATGTAGACTGGCAATGGTAAGGAAAGCGTTTCTGAAGAAGAGAAATTTGTTAACATCGAGTATAGATTTAAGTGTAAGGAAGTCGTTTCTGAAAGTATTTGTCTGGATTGTAGCCAGGTATGGAAGTGAAACATGGACGATAAATAGTTTGGACAAGAAGAGAATAGAAGCTTTCGAAATGTGGTCCTACAGAAGAATGCTGAAGATTAGATGGGTAAATCACATAACTAGTGAGGAGGTACTGAATAAAATTGGGGAGGAGTTTGTGGCACAACTTGACTAGAAGAAGGGATCGGTTGGTAGGAGATGTTCTGAGGCATCAAGGGATCACCAGTTTCGTATTGGAGGGCAGCGTGGAAAGTAAAAATGGAGACCAAGAGATGAATACACTAAGCAGATTCAGAAAGATGTAGGTTGCAGTAGGTACTGGGAATGAAGAAGCTTGCACAGGATAAAGTAGCATGGAGAGTTGCAACAAACCAGCCTCAGGACTGAAGACCACAACAACAACAGGGGTTCAATTCCCAAAGCGCTGGCCGTAGTGGCCGAGCGTTTCTAGGCGCGTCAGTCTGGAACCGCGCGACCGCTACGGTCGCACGTTCGACCGCTACGGTCTCAGGTTCGAATCCTGCCTCGGGCATGGATGTGTGTGATGTTCTTAGGTTAGTTAGGGTTACGTAGTTCTAAGTTCTAGGGGACTGATGACCTCAGAAGTTAAGTCCCATAGTGCTCAGAGCCAATTCCCAAAAGCAATAAAACACGTATTTTTTTTCTTCTCCAACCGAGAAGCCAAACATCAGCTTTCAAATGCTTAGCTTTAAACATGCTTTCACAAGCAAATATTTTCATAAGACTTTTCATTCTCCTAGGGATTTAATTTTTAAAAACATTGACAACCGTATGTTTTATTTGTAACAAAGAAGCGAAATACAAATTTTTATAGATGTAGCTTCAAAAATGCTTTCACTGTGAAATATTTCCACAAAATTTTCATCCCCCATTTCACCCTCAAAGGGGTTGAATTTCGAAAAACAGCGAAACTACTATTTTTTATTTGTAATGGAGAAGCCTTATTGATATTTTCATTGATTTACCTTTAAAAATGTAAAATATCTCATCACCTATTTCACCCCTTATGAAAAAAGCTTTCACCCACTATTTTACCCCCATAGGGTTAAATTTCCAAAAATTCTGAAACACGTATTTCTTCACTTCTGACCGAGAAACCAAATACCAATTATGTAGATTTTTTCAAAAAAAAAAAACGTCATCCGCTATTTCACCGCCTTATGGTTGGTATTTCGAAAAATCCTTTCTTAAACGACTCCTACAGTGTAAGATCCACCCAGCATCCAAATTTCATGTTTCTATCCATAGCGGTTTGAACTGGGCATTGGTGAGTCAGTAAGTCACTTAGTCAGGACATTGCCTATTATCTGTAAAGATTGACACAGTCACAAGCACATTTCACATTGCACCCGGTTTCAGTCATACAGTAGTCATCTTCATATTTTGGTCTTGTAATTGTGTCAGTGTAGGCTACTCTATGAAGACAAATTGGTATATATTTTCTTAAACGAAATTCTACAGGATTTCTGTTAAATCCGAGTGCGAGAAAGTAAATGAAATCCGACTGCGAGAAAGGAAATGCTAGTTCGTTTTAATTACGATAACAGGACATTTAAACCATATATTCTTTCTCCTTTTATACAATTTTTACCCCTAACGATGTTGCTTTATGGGAACCCGCGGTATTATACCTGTCCTTGAAAAACCATGCACAAGATTTTCTTAAGGTATTACGTCTACATAAAAGATGAACAGGACCTTTTAATAGCAAATTTAATGTAGTTTAACTTTGTACTAGGTTTTCGTTGGAGGCCACGGATTCCGAAATATTCAAGGAAAGCGTACAAAAGTGACCTTCAAACGCGATTCCACGCCACGCTTACCCTTCTCCAGTCAGGATTTCTACTACGTTGTTTGTTTTAAAATCTGTTGTTTGTGCCAATCGCTCCTGCCGCTGTACAAAAATTTCCGACCACACGAACGACTTCCGATATTCGACATTTTTGATTTCCATTGAGTGGGCTGTTATGCAAAAAAATGGCTCTTAGCACTATGGGACTTACCATTTATGGTCATCAGTCCCCTAGAACTTAGAACTACTTAAACCTAACTGACCTAAGGACATCACACAACACCCAGCCATCACGAGGCAGAGAAAATCCCTGACCCCGCCGGGAATCGAACCCGGGGGCTGTTATGCCACCAGCGTAGTTAGCTGTTTCGTTAACATTATTCATTTAAACGTGCCCATAAAGGCAAGGAAATAAAAGCGAATTTTGTGAATGTTACGCTATAACTAATTATGTTGACGATCGATCCAAACTCGGTACTTTTAAGCACAGTAGTTTCGCAGTCAGAAGGCCTGACGAATACAATGACGTAATTGTTTATTTTATGCTGTTATTTATTCTGTTAAGATTCGCGAAACTTGAAATCTGGTTTCGTAGGACAGAGGGGATCAGGTTATGGAAAGGGGCCAAGATCAGTTATTGTTAGTTACACAAGAACACACAACTTTATTCCTCGAAAAACAATGTGCAGTTTTCTCTTTAAAACAACAAGGATCAATTCACGGCTGAGGGCCCAAGTAACTTCTCAATAATAAAGTTTAAATAATTCCTTTTGAAAACACAAGGATTTAGAGAAACGGCTGAAGGCCTTACTTAAGTGAAATTAAAATATCTTCTCAGCTAAACGCCCAAATAATATTTCAGATCAGCAAAGGAAATTCTTTAAAAGGCAAGCATTTACAAATCTCGGCTAAAAGCCATATAAGGAAAATTTAAATTAATTCCTCGGCTGAAAGCCAAATAATATTTCAACATAATAAAAGGCAACCTTTAAAGACAAGCATTTACACAGTACAACAGAAAACCATCTTAAGAAAACTTGATATATCTTGACGGCTCAAGGCCCAAACAATTATTCAAAATAATTAAAGACAAACCTTAAATAAGCATTTACACAGTACGGCTGAAGGGCATTTCAAGATTTTAAGATAATTGAAGAGAGAGCTTACAGACAGGAATTTTCACACTACGGCTGAAAGGCACAGATTTTAAAACAAACGCGGCTGAAGGCCTAAATACAGAGCAAACAAGAATTAAAAAAAAAAACGCGGCTGAAGGCCTAATCTTAAAATACTTCACATAAGGTTCGGCTGAAGGCCATATACTGACCATAGAACAGACAAAATTAATACACGGCTAAAGGCCTGGCACAGTACTTGAGACAAAAGAAAATCACAAACAACAGTACAGTGGTGCTCAGTCGGCCTGGGGAGGAAACTCTAACAACAGTTTAGGTGAGACTGGCAGCCAAGAGTTAAAGTTAGGTGATCGGAAGGCTGCCAAAACTAGAGACGCCCCAAGGACTGACCAACAATTTAACCAATTCCCTTCCGTCTGACCAACGGCGCAACGATGGACAAAGGCGAACAGCACTACGCCTCCAGAAACTGGCGTCTAAAAACAGCCAGGGGAGCAACAACCCCAGTCAAAACCACACAAACTGCACACGGTTCCGCGAAACACTACCACAAACAAATCGAACAATACTAAAACCAGTCACTGCGGAACAACAAGAACGAATCACAAGTCGACACACACAGAGAACCAGAAGCGGTCACCGAGCGAGGTGGCGCAGTGGTTAGCACACTTGACTCGCATTCGGGAGGACGACGGTTCAACCCTCCGTCCGGCCATCCTGATTTAGGTTTTCCGTGATTTCCCTAAATTGCTCCAGGCAAATGCTGGGATGGTTCCTTTGAAGGGGCACGGCCGACATCCTTACCCATCCTTCCTTAATGTGATGAGACCGATGACCTCGCTGTCTGGTCTCCTCCCCCAAACAACCCAACCCAAACCAAGAAGCGGTCGGCGACCAAATATACGTCGTCCGATGAGACGACCGACCGAACGACCAACAAAGGTCGTTCATACTCAAGTCATGTGTGTCGGCAACGATAGGGCGAGTCATGACTGTCCAGACTGCACTGCTGCTCCGTCCCGATTCCCTTCGGACGCACGTCGACCCTGAGACACTGGCTTGGACCCAACCATGTAGAGGGAACACCGGCCCATTGGCCACCCGACATCTCTACACAAGGAAAGAACCGACCAAAGTCTCGCAAGATGATCAATTGAAGGGGCCCAGAAGCGATCAGAAGACCAAATACAAGTCGCCCGATGAGACGACCGACCGAATGACCAACCAGTGGTCGTCCTCGCTCAAGTCTCCTTCCGTCGGACACTGCATGTGTGTCGCCAGCGATTGGGGAGTACTGGATGTCCAGACCTCATTGGCTGCGTCCCGACTGACTCCCCGACACACGACGACCCCGCAATACTAGCGGTCGCTCAAAAGATAACACGACAGTGCTCTTATCGATAAGCGCTGCTGCTGCCACTCACGGGTAGGCAAGCCAGTAACTTAGTAACGCCAGTAAATCGACAAGAAACAAGTCGAGAGAACCGTAAAGACAAGATGACAAGTAATAAACGGCCTAAATACGAGCCGCGCATGGCTCAAAACTTTTAGGTAAAATTTGCACAAACCTCAGTTTTACAATTTGTAAGTGCTCAACTAAACCGTTGGACAAACAGTGAAGACAAAAAAAAGTCGAATGCGGGAAATAATTCGTACAATCGCATATTTTTGTACAGTGGTAGGAGGGAGACCCATGACCAACTTACTTACAAATCTTGAGAGATGTGTGAGTGTGAGTGTGAGTGTGGGAGTGGGTTCATTTGAAGGCCACCTTTGTATATTTTTCATGAATAACTTGAAAATTACGTCTTTAACGAAAACGTATCCCTGCATAATATTTAACTACATTAAATTTCCTACAAAAAGGTCCTATTCATTATTTTCTGTACGACGAATAGCTTGCGCTGAGTGAGTGAGAGAATATGAAAATCTCACGTGCGGTTTTTGAAGGAGATACAACATAATGGGTTGCATAAAACCGCTAGGGGCAGATGAATCACCCTGTATATTTTAAACAAAAATATATAACAATGTGCTTTTTTCGTCGCAGTCGGTTTTAACAGACTGCAGGACAGTCCCATTTACGAGGGTTGGAACTTTAATAGTGGCAACTATTTATTTACAGCTCATACAAAATAGATCCGTGTTTCAAAGTTTTACTGACCTTCAAAGTATTCACCAGCATTGTGTATAACCCGTTGCCAGCGATGTGTAAGTCGTAGGATACTCTTAGCAGTGCCAGTTGTGTTGACAGTTCGAGCGGCGGGATCTATTGCCCGACAAATTTGTAGCAGTTCTGAAGCGAATGCCGTGAAGTGTTTCCTTCAGTTTAGAAATTGAGTTGAACTCACGAGAGCTTAAGTCAGGGGAGTGCCGTAGGTGGTATAGCACTTATCAGCCGCATCAGTCAAACAAATCAGTAACAGCTTGCACTGTACGTGCTTGAGCGCTGTCCTGAAAAATGATGGTCAGGTCCCGCAGAAAGTGTCATCACTTCTGTCTCCATGCTGGTCAATTTTGGAACACAACCTACGACCAGCTTAGAGACAGAAGTGATGACACTTTCTGCACAGGACTGACCATCATTTTTCAGGTCAACGCTCAAGCACGTGCAGTGCAAGCTGGTTCTGATTTGTTTGACTGACGGGGCTGCTAAGTGCTATACCACCTATTGCACTCCCCTGCCTTAAGCCCTCGTAAATTCAACTCGATTTCTAAGCCGAAGGAAACACTTCACGGCATTCGCTTCAGAACTGCTACAAATTCGTCGGGCAATAGACAGCACCGCTCGAACTGTCAACACAACTGGCACTGCTAAGAGTATCCTACGACTTACACATCGCTGGCAACGGGGTATACACAATGCTGGTGACTACTGTGAGCGTCAGTAAAACTTTGAAACACGGATCTATTTTGTACGAGCTGCAAATAAATAGGTGCCACTATTAAAGTTTCAACCCTCGTATGACATGTTGGCTTATGATTAGAATGCTGCTATGGAAACTGAACTGTCGGAAACTTTGTAATACTACTCGTTCACGGATTAAAACTATTGGAAATATCGTCTGCGAAGCAACTATTTGAAAGATCCAGCCCCATGTGCCAGTGATCCCACCCGATTTACCCATTTATTTTAAGCGACTTCAAATCTCAGTTAAGGGTTCGTTGGCAATAACAATAAACAAGGCTAAAGATTAGGGAGAGAGGGGAGGGGAGGGGAGGGGAAGAGGAACAGCGAGTGGGATAGGAGGAGGGACAGTGGACATAGAGATAAGGAAGGAGGAGATGGAGAGAGAGAGGGGGGGAGATTAGGGCGCGTATCCACTCTCCATACATATTTAGCAATTGCGAAGAATTGTCAACTCCGCTAGTAAACGAATGTACACTGCAGACCATTGAGTTTACTATACCGGGAAGGAGTCCAAATAATGAAATTGTTCCTATTGTGTATATAGAATATAGTAGGAAGGATACATGATATAGTTTGTAGGTGATTTGGTAGCACACGGAAATTAAGTACAGACAGCTGATAGCTCTGGCATCAATAATGGCTCTCACTTGGCTGCGCATCGAGGTGGACTGGGGTTGAATGACAGGTACTGTTACATCATTCCAAACGGCTTCAGCTCCGTAATAGAGTCACAGTGCTTGCCGAATAGTTGCGTACCAGTCTCTGAATAGGCAACCCGTGACTAGATGTTTTCAGTGGGTGAAACGTTTGGAGAACGTGAAACTTCCTGGCAGATTAAAACTGTGTGCCGGACCGAGACTCAAACTCGGGACCTTTGCCTTTCGCGGGCAAGTGCTCTGCCAACTGAGCTACCCAAGCACGACTCACGCCCCGTCCCCCCACAGCTTTAATGGCGCCAGTATCTCGTCTCCTACCTTCCAAACTTCACAGGAGCTCTCGTATGAACCTAACAGAGCTTTAATTCCGCCAATACCTCGTCTCCTACCTTCCAAACTTCACAGGAGCTCTCCAAAGAACCTAGCAGAGAGAGCTCCTGTGAAGTTTGGAGGGTAGGAGACGAGATACTGGCGGAATTAAGGCTGTGGGGACGGGGCGTGAGTCGTGCTTCGGTAGCTCAGTCGGTAGAGCACTTGCCCGCGAAAGGCAAAGGTCCCGAGTTCGAGTCTCGGTCCGCCACACAGTTTTAATCTGCCAGGAAGTTTCATATCAGCGCACACTCCGCTGCTGAGTGAAAATTTCATTCTACTCTGGAGAACGTGCTGGCTACGGCAACAGTCGAACGCCGTCTGTGTCAGAACAGCGTGGGAAGCAAGCGGTCTTTAGTTATGTTGGTGAAAAGTAACGTCACGGAGACCTCGAAGATGAGGCACAGCCGCCTACCACAACGCTGGAGAAACGTAACATTTATTGTCCAGATTGCTAGCTATGCAAAACAGAAGTGATAATGTTGTGTACCCAGTAGCATCCTGCACTGTAACACCGGGTATGAGAAACTAACAATAAACACGTGACGTAAGAATCCTTCCAGCGTTTGCTGAGACAACAATGCATCTGTTGCTGTGTGGACAGTACGCGAATACGTGCAGTGTGCAAAACTTGCCCTGAGCTGTACGTTAGATTCCCACTGTCATCCTCGGGCATCGGTTGCATTGAAGAATGGCGCCATCTGGAAGTATTTTACGTGTGTTTACAAGTGCAGTACAATGCTCCATTTGCTTTAAAAGATTAAAAACGGCAGGAGGCACAACAAACTTATGACATGAAATAAGGAGAAAACATCCACAACCTTCCTTGGAAAAGAAGCTAAATTTGATTGACATACCCGTGATTTTATTGTCGCGCTATTAATTTCGGACAATAAAGCTAGCGCGGCCTTTCGCGGGAGAGCTTCTATGAAGTGTGTAAGGTAGGAGACGAGGTACGGGTGGAAGTAAACCTGTGAGGGCGCATCTTAGAGTTGTGCTTGGGTAACTCGGTAAGCGCTTTCCCGCGCAACGCAAAGGTTGTAAGTTCGAGTTGGAGAGCGGCACATAATTTTAATGTGCCAGGAAGTTAAACTTCGCCATCTTTGCTGGAGACGGTAAGATCGAGTTCTGCTACAGCCACAACCCAGTGCCATTCCAGATTTCCTTCATCTTCATTAGAATTTTTCAGCCTTTACAGGAAATAACAAGAAATAAAAAACGGAAAATAGGTTATTTCACAAATCGGTTATTTTATGCGGTTTTAGGACTCCTGTAAACTGGAGAAGTAAGAAACCGGTATTATCGAAAACAGCTGATTTAGCGATAACCGCCATCGTGAACCGGGACTCGTTTGAAAAGACGACTTTACGGAACGCATAACGCATGTGTTCAATGTGTGCCTGATAAGGTGAGGGCCACTGATTTTTCGGTTCCCATGAAATAATCTTCGTGGATACTTGGCAGAAGGTTCAAATGGTTCAGATGGCTCTGAGCACTATGGGACTCAACTGCTGTGGTCATTAGTCCCCTAGAACTTAGAACTACTTAAACCTAACTATCCTAAGGACATCACATACATCCATGCCCGAGGCAGGATTCGAACCTGCGACCGTAGCAGTCGCACGGTTCTGGACTGCGCGCCTAGAACCGCGAGAACACCGCGGCTGGCACTTGGCAGAAAAAAAAATGGTTCAAATGGCTCCGACCACTATGGGACTTAACTACTGTGGTCATCAGTCCCCAAGAACTTAGAACTACTTAAGCCTAACTAACCTAAGGACATCACACACATCCATGCCCGAGGCAGGATTCGAACCTGCGACCGTAGAAGTCGCGCGGTTCCGGACTGCGCGCCTAGAACCGCTAGAACACCGCGGCCGGCTGCACTTGGCAGAAGGCAGAACCTTAACTGGACCCTATTATACTTCATTGCTGGATCATCTGAAACTTCCATTAGCTGAATAAAACCAAGGCGGAACGAAAAAATGTGCTCTTTCACCATCTTACACATCAGCGATAGCATTGGCGAAAGTGCATGAACTGGGTCCTCATCCACCCTGTCCACCAAACCCCAGGCGACTTCTTAGTTTTCCCTAACTTGAAACTTTGGCCTGATGAGAGGAAATTTTCACCAAACGAGGAAGCGATGTTTGTAGTCGACGTGTATTTCTCAGAGTGCGACAGAACCTATTTTGCCGATGGGATGAAACATCTAGAGGAACGCTCAACCGAATGTATACCCCTCAAACGAAACTTTGTTGAGAAATAAGCTGAGTTGAATTAAAATTAAAATTGTGTGCCCGACCGAGACTCGAACTCGGGACGCTTGTCTTCCGGGGGCAAGTGCTCTACCAACTGAGCTACCCCAGCACAACTCACGCACCTTCCTCACAGCTATACTTCTGCCAGTACCTCGTCTCCTACCTTCCAAACTTCACAGAAGCTCTCCTGCGAACCTTCCGGAACTAGCACTCCTGAAAGAAAATATATTGTGGAGACATGGCTTAGCCACATCCTGGCGGGGGGGAGGGAGGGGGTGTTTCTGGAAAAACAGGTGTGCGAGTCATATTAGAGTAGTGTCATCTGTATTTCTAAACGACAGCCCAGTTCACACAATACCAGCTGCAGGCTGCGTATGTAACTGCTTCTGGGGGAATAAAATTTGATTGCCTTCATTTCATATAATTATTGGCCGAATTTAAACATTTAAAATGATATCTTAATCTACTCATTAAGAAGTATAGTATGATGTTAAAGGTTTAACATAGTAAGACAGGAATCGCGGTAAAACATATTTGTATAATGTTTAGGGAGCGTATCACCGTACGCTAGTACCAAGACCATATGCATCCCGTATTGGAGAATGAGAACACTTTGTGACTGGCTCCCCCAGTCCACAAAATTATGAAAGGGAAAAAGTTTATCGATTACTACATTTTCGCTGTTCACGCAGAACAACTGTTGCATGAAGCATAATGAGTTCAAGAAAACTGCGGTGCCTGTAACACTTAGCTTCTCAACAACACTCCGTCTTCAGGCCACGAGTGGCCTACCGGGAAAATCCGACCGCCGTGTCATCCTCAGTGGAGGATGCGGATATGAGGGGAGTGGGGTCAGCACACCGCTCTCCCGGTCGTTATGATGGTACTCTTGACCGAAGCTGCTACTATTCGGTCGAGTAGCTCCTCAATTGGCATCACGAGGCTGAGTGCACCCCGAAAAATGGCAACAGCGCATTGCGGCCTGGATGGGCACCCATCCAAGTGCCGACCACGCCCGATAGCGCTTAACTTCGGTGATCTCACAGGAACCAGTGTACCCACTGCGGCAAGGCCGTTGCAAAACTTAGCTTTTACTTAGAAGTAAATGGAAATTGCCCTTACTGTACTCATCCTCTGTTCGATAATGAGAGCACTTAGCGAATTCCAACGAACTTTAACCAAAATTTCAAGCTGTTTCTAAACTTTTTCTCGCTTACATGATTCCTGTCAAACATTTAACATATAGTCAGAAGTTTTAAGCTGCTTCATACATGGAAGTTTGTTTCTTGAAAAAATAGGGGGTGTACTGGTTCTTTACCATTAACCTAGGTAGCGCTCCTTTGTTTCGACGGAACACCTGGCGAACAGTAGTTAAACTTGCTTCGTTGTCTCGACGATGTTGCCCCACTGTTGGCTGTAGTCCGTGTTTTTCATGCTACTCAAAGAACGGCTCATACAGGGTGTGTTTCAAGACTGATTCATTTCTGAGAAGGGGAGCGCGCGCTGACCGGTTCCGCCGGGTTTGGGAAGTAGTGGGGTGTCTCAGGGAACGAACTGATGCTGCTGTAGTTGCCTCCACAACCCTGGAGAGTGCGCATCGCTTGCAGCATGAGTGCTTGTCATTGACCTCGGTCGAAAAGCGAGAGAGGCGGAAGTGGAGCAGCGTAATGCGATTAAGTTTTGCGTGCGACTGAACATAACCGATACGGAGACTCACGGTATGATTCAAGAGGCCTTTGGGGAAGAAACCATGTCCCATGCAATGGTTTTCTTGTGGCACACACGTTTCAAAGATGGCCGCGGGAATGTTGAAGGCGACGACCGTTCTGGGAGGCCGTCATCAAGCGCCGCCCAGGGTGGCCGAGCGGTTCTAGGCGCTACAGTCTGGAACCGCGCGACCGCTACGTCACAGGTTCGAATCCTGCCTCGGGCATGGACGTGTGTGATGTCATTAGGTTAGTTAGGTTTAAGTACACTCCTCGAAATTGAAATAAGAACACCGTGAATTCATTGTCCCAGGAAGGGGAAACTTTATTGACACATTCCTGGGGTCAGATACATCACATGATCACACTGACAGAACCACAGGCACATAGACACAGGCAACAGAGCATGCACAATGTCGGCACTAGTACAGTGTATATCCACCTTTCGCAGCAATGCAGGCTGCTATTCTCCCATGGAGACGATCGTAGAGATCCTGGATGTAGTCCTGTGGAACGGCTTGCCATGCCATTTCCACCTGGCGCCTCAGTTCGACCAGCGTTCGTGCTGGACGTGCACACTGCGTGAGACGACGCTTCATCCAGTCCCAAACATGCTCAATGGGGGACAGATCCGGAGATCTTGCTGGCCAGGGTAGTTGACTTACACCTGCTAGAGCACGTTGGGTGGCACGGGATACATGCGGACGTGCATTGTCCTGTTGGAACAGCAAGTTCCCTTGCCGGTCTAGGAATGGTAGAACGATGGGTTGGATGACGGTTTGGATGTACCGTGCACTATTCAGTGTCCCCTCGACGATCACCAGAGGTGTACGGCCAATGTAGGAGATCGCTCCCCACACCATCATGCCGGGTGTTGGCCCTGTGTGCCTCGGTCGTATGCAGTCCTGATTGTGGCGCTCACCTGCAAGGCGCCAAACACGCATACGACCATCATTGGCACCAAGGCAGAAGCGACTCTCATCGCTAAAGACGACACGTCTCCATTCGTCCCTCCATTCACGCCTGTCGCGACACCACTGGAGGTGGGCTGCACGATGTTGGGGCGTGAGCGGAAGACGGCCTAACGGTGTGCGGGACCGTAGCCCAGCTTCATAGAGACGGTTGCGAATGGTCCTCGCCGATACCCCAGGAGCAACAGTGTCCCAAATTTGCTGGGAAGTGGCGGTGCGGTCCCCTACGGCACTGCGTAGGTTCCTACGGTCTTGGCGTGCATCCGTGCGTCGCTGCGGTCCGGTCCCAGGTCGACGGGCACGTGCACCTTCCGCCGACCACTGGCGACAACATCGATGTACTGTGGAGACCTCACGCCCCACGTGTTGAGCAATTCGGCGGTACGTCCACCCGGCCTCCCGCATGCCCACAATACGCCTTCGCTCAAAGTCCGTCAGCTGCACATACGGTTCACGTCCACGCTGTCGCGGCATGCTACCAGTGTTAAAGACTGCGATGGAGCTCCGTATGCCACGGCAAACTGGCTGACACTGACGGCGGCGGTGCACAAATGCTGCGCAGCTAGCGCCATTCGACGGCCAACACCGCGGTTCCTGGTGTGTCCGCTGTGCCGTGCGTGTGATCATTGCTTGTACAGCCCTCTCGCAGTGTCCGGAGCAAGTATGGTGGGTCTGACACACCGGTGTCAATGTGTTCTTTTTTTCATTTCCAGGAGTGTAGTTCTAAGTTCTAGGGGACTGATGACCTCAGAAGTTAAGTCCCATAGTGCTCAGAACCATTTTGTACCACCATCAAGCCGAAAGGATCAAAATGTGCCGGTCACACGTCGAGCGCCGCCGCCGAGGTTTTGGTCAAGTTCAACGTGACAACACTGCCGCAGCCACCCTACAGCCCCGACTTGGCTCCAAGTGACTTTTTCCTCTTACGCCAAATCAAGACAGGCCTAAAAGGAAGCGATTCGACGCCATCCAGCCCTTGACAGCATGGCGCCCGAGGCCTTCCAGAAGGGCTACGACCTGTGGCTGGTAGCGCTGTGTTGATGCTGATGGATCATATTTTGAAGAATTTTAGTCCGCTTTACTTAAATGTGGCAACGGCCTTGCCGCACTGGGTACACCGGTTCCCATGAGATCACCCAAGTTAAGTGCTGTTGGGCGTGGTCGGCACTTGAATGTGTGACCATCCAGGCCGCCATGCGCTGTTGCCATTTTTCGGTGTGCACTCAGCCTCGTGATGCCAATTGAGGACCTGCTCGACCGAACAGTAGCGGCTTCGGTCAACCATACCATCATAATAACTGGGAGAGCCGTGTGCTGACCCAACGCCCCTCGTATCCGCATCCTCCACTGAGGATGACACGGCGGTCGGATGGTCCCGGTACGCCACTCGTGGCCTGAAAACGGAGTGCTTTACTTAAATGTCCAATAAATTTCTAGTTCTGAGTTAAATCTTTAAGCTTTTGAATCACACTCTGTAAATCACGCGGGTGGCCATGGATACCGATCTCAGGTCACAGTACAGCGTTGGTGGGACACGTCCATCGCTCAGTACCAGAAATAAATGGGAATTGCCGGCTATGCCGTCTCACTGTCGATGAAAACTCGCGAAATATCTGGTTGCCAGCGTCTCTGCGCAGTCATCGGCGTGAACTTGGTCGTTGTCTGTGGGTTCTGTGCGGTGTACGTGCGTGGGCTCTCTGTCTAATGCCTTTCGCTGAGTTTCTAGGCCTTAATTGGTCGCTAATTGGCTCTCTCCTCGCCTAGCACCTGCGACAGACTACAGCAGTGAACCCTCATAGGAGCTTTACATTCGTACACCAGCGTTTACGCCGTCGGCTATATTGTCCATTTAAACATTTAACGAGAAAGCACTGGGAGCCTGTCGTTCTCTTCCTCCACTGTGCATTCAGCGTTGAAGTGACCACCGTGCAACTGTTCTAGAAATATTTAAGTGTTTCGCGACAGGATCTTTTCCATTGTTTTTATTTAACTGTAGATCCACTCTCGTCAGATATTTATTTAATTTGTTGTTTATTCAGCCTGACCAAATTACGGTACTAAGGTCACCTTTTACATCTGACTGGGAACAACATATTCCAGAAAATATTCCACAACATAAATAATAATAATAGAATAATAATTGGAGTGAATAATAATAACGACGTTAAAGTGCATTAAGAATATCAATAATGTTGAGTAGATTAATACATCTGAAGCCATGTTTAGTATGATGAAATGGTTCAAATCGCTCTGAACACTATGGGACTTAACTTCTGAGGTCATCAGTCCTCTAGAACTTAGAACGGCTTAAACGCCGGCCGGTGTGGCCGTGCTGTTCTAGGCGCTTCCGTCTGGAACCGCGTGACCGCTACGGTCGCAGGTTCGAATCCTGCCTCGGGCATGCATGTGTGTGATGCCCTTAGGTTAGTTAGGTTTAATTAGTTATAAGTTCTAGGCGACTGATGACCTCAGAAGTTAAGTCGCGTAGTGCTCAGACCCATTTTTGAGCCAATTGTAAAAATGACTCTAGAATATTAAGGTTTTTCCAAATGAGAAAAATTCTGCTGACATTTAGAATTGTTGCATTGGAGAAGATCTTGCTAATACTGTATTTAATCCGCTATCTGTTACAGTGTTACTGTAACATACACCAATAATCACTAAGTGAAATCAAATAAAACCGAAGTTTATCAAAAACCAGTTGCAAGTTAAATATATTTTGGAACTGAAACTGTTGGAAACTAAGAAAGTTTACCGTCCTCAACAGAGGTAAATTGTTTAGAGATTAACTAAAAACGGTAATTTGCAAATACCACATGTTTCATTGTAAAAGACCTTCTATTTAAGAGTATAAGATGGTTCATATGTTATGTAACTAGCATTAAAAATATATTTAATTCTACGTACCGTAACAACCTGTAATGACTAATTAACAATATATTCCAAATAGTTTTAATATTTTAGGCAACACGTAACTGTGTACAACTCGAAACATTGACAAGTGATGCACAAACAACAACCTCATATCTAACAATAAGAAATACTGAAGAAAATGGCGGAAAGTGCTTATGGCGGTCTCTAGTGCATATTACGTCATGTGACTCTAAAATCAATCACTGTACTAACGCCCCGATCAAAAAAACATCGTATGTTCCTAGGTACACTATCCTCTACGTACAACATTCTCCCCTATTTAGCCTTGCCTAATATCACCTATCGAGTTAAAACATTCGTTGTATTGTCGTTCACAGCTCATTTTTGCTCAGAATTGGAACTTCTTGACAGGCTGCATAAATCTATACGTCAGACTGAGATTGAAGCCAAGGTCTTTCTCTTTAGCAGTCAAACGAACCCGTCGAAGGGAGAGAAAGCATTCTGTATATCAGGGACGTATAGACTTGCAAGTACCGCCAGTCGTAAAACCCTCAGTGTGACTACGTAAGGACTACAAGATCAAAAATAAGTTGTCGTGAGACAACTTATACCGGATTCGGGTGCTCCTGCCCAACTTCAGCTAGACTGGTATCAAAAGAACTAAATTGTACAAGGGCCCGCCCTCTCATTTTTACGAGGGAACGAAAGATTAAAATAATTACAAGAACGAACGGTGAGAGGCGGGCCCCCATCAGATTATTGGTGAGCCACATGCAGCCCGCAGGTCGCAATCTGCGGATCCCTACTCTGCAAGATTGCGAAGAGAAACCGAAAGGTGAAGTTGGCAGCCTTGTAGATGTTCAATAGTGTGTGTGGGGGGTGGGGGGGGGGGCGTCAAACTGTATGGTTAGAGGAATTCTTTCGTTATTTAAATAGTATAAATCCTAAAATCCAGTTTGCCATGGAGAAAGACAATGCAACATCCTTCTTGGATGTCTTCGTTATGAGACAGACTGATGGCAGGTTACACATACCGACAGATATTTGCATTAGGATTCCAATCATCATCCACATTAGAAAAGATGTTTAATTAAAAGTCTAATGGACAAAGCTAAAAGGACTTGTGCACTGGAATACCTGGACCCCGAGTTGAAAAACCTAAAGCAGGCTTTTGAGAAGAATGGGTACTCTAGAAAGGAAATAAATAGAGTATTGCTACCGAATAAAAGGAGGCCTAAGGACAACGATAGGACAAGCTATGGAAGAAACCAGTTGCTCTACCCTTCATCAAAAAAGTAACGGATCAAATCGGCAAGAGTTTAAGGAAACATAACGTTCGACCGATTTTCAGACCAACTAAGAAAATAGGCCAAGCACTCCGTTCCGTTAAAGATAAACGCTCCCCCCCCCCCCCTGTCTGCAAGTGGTGTACATGTGGTAAAGTCTACTTGGGAACCACAAAGAGAAGTGTGAATACACGGTTGAAGGAAGATAAAAGTCTTTGCCGAGTAGGGAAAACAGACAAGTCATCCTTGGCGGAACATGCTCTTCAGTCGGGTGATCACGTAGTGAAATTTTCGGAAGCTGAAGTTTTATGTACTATGACATACTATTATCCACGGCTATATTGAGAAGCCATAGAAATATACAAACATGGGGATAATTTTAACAGAAAAGAAGCAGCTATGAAACTTAGCGATATATGAATAGTGGCGCTACAGAATCGATGAGAAGTTTTTATCTTTGACGTACTATGATCGATAGTTATATTTCATGCTTGACAAGGTTTATCTCTGCTATCACGTGAAATCCAGACCACGCCCACTTTCCACGGCATTTAGGCCGTTCTTCGACGTCCGACTCGTCAGTCGGCAAGACTCAGCACAACCAGGAGTATCTCCGAAGATGTCCAACACAGCTTTGGACAGAACGTCAGGGATAGAAGAGTTCCATAGACCATGCCCATACAACTCGGAAGAACCCTCGGCAGCTGACACACACCCATGCCTGACGAAGGACTCGAACCTCCGGCAGGAGGGGCCGCGCAATCCGTGACATAGCGCCCGAGACCGCGCGGCCACTCGATACGCCTCTTTCTGAATCGTGGGAAGCGCCGTCTGCGAATTTTGTTTTAACCCATCTATCGTTGCAGATCTTCGTCCTTTCAACGGCGGTTTCATCACTGGAAATTAAAGATGTCTCTGAGGTCGAGACCTGGAGAGTACGGAGGATGAGGCAACACAGTGATTTCGTTTTTTGTTCAGTAGTGCCGCACCAACAGGGATGAATGTGCGCGTTATGTGACGCAAGAACCATGAATTGTCCCGCCACATGTCAGGCCGTCTCCTTCTCACATTTTCTCGCAGGCGTTGCAACACGTGCCGATAGGACCATCGATTAACAGTTTGTCCCTGTGGCACGAATTCACGATGGACTAATCCTTCAAAGTCAAAGAAAACTGTCACCGTGGCTTCGACATTTGATCTGACATGACGATTTTGTGCTGGTCTTGAGGAACCTTTCCCGACACATTGTGGAGATTCGGCCTTGATTTCAACATCATAACCGTAGACCCACTTATCATCAGTTATGATTCTCTTAAGGATCATCTCGTTCTCATTTGCGCGATCCAAAACCTCTTCACAGATTGCGAGGCAAAGCTCTTTCTGGCCTTGACTCAAGAGCCATGGGACGAACTTGGTGGTAATACAAGGCGTGTTTTTTAAGTAAGTACCGTTCTGAAATTTAAAAAAAGACGTGCTAAGATACCTCAATAATTTTATTTTTACATGAAATCCTGTACCTTAATCTACCTTTCTACACAATTTCCTTCAATACTGAGGCACTTGTCATAACGTTGTACCAGTTTTTGAACACCCTCCTCATAGAAGTCTGTCCAGGATACCAAATCATCAGCTTGAGCTTGTGAAAACGCAGGACACTCCGGTATTCTACAAGAAATAGAAGTGGAGACCGAGAGAACAGCCGCGAGACAAGGTGTCGGACATGAGCGAGACAAGGTGTCGGACATTAGAGACCAGATCTGACACACCCCAGATCATGTACTCGACTTCAGAAGACGGCCAGGCCGGGCGCGGACGGCGGAGGGAACACCTGCGACCTGAGACGGACAATGTAGCCGCGCGAGAACGACGCGAACATCCGGCTGGATTCCCGAATATCCAAGATGTCAACAGATCGCCGGGAAAGCAAGAAGAATTACAGGTGGTCATAATGTTTTGGCTCATCATTGTAAATTGACAAACAAAGTGCTGCAGTAATTCGAATTGTTTCTTTGGTATTTAGAGCATTTCACGTCCAATATGGACATAATTTTAGATTTCAGCCGACCTAATAATTGGTTGGAACTGGAACGTTGTCAGATACACTGTCCAGTCACAGTAATGTGACCACTTGCAAAAAGCCCGAATAACTACATTTTGCAGTGCAGACTGCTGCGAGAGCTGCACGAAGAGTGTCAGTGAGGTTCTGGAAGGCACCAAGAGGCATGTGAAGCCATGCTGACTCCAGTGCCGTGCCCAGCTGCGATACGTTTCTCAGTTGGGGATCCACAGCGCGAACAGCCCGATCGGGGTGGTCCCACAAATCGACTGGATTTAAATCTGGGGAATTTGGTGATCGGGGGAGTACGGTATACTCATCCCGCTGTTCTTCAAACCACGCACGTACACTGCAGCTCTGTGCACGTTGCATTGTCCAGCTGGTAGATGCTGTTGGAATTGCGACCAGGACGGTCACGGGGTAGCAATGACGGAGAGGGCGGCGGGACCCGCGGAGAGGTCCGCGAACAACAACACAATGGGAAAGGACGGACACGACTAACGAAGGACAGAACGAATACAAGATCGAACAATGGTATCACAAGGAAACAAACACGTCCACCCGTACACCCAACCAGGAAGTTAGCTGTCTAGCGCGAAGTGAGATGTAAACCAACGTACGCGAGATTAGACTCGCTGGCTGAGCGCGAGGCAGGCGCTTAAGTAGTCTATCGGGGGCGCCGCTATTGGCCGCTGGAACCACGTGTTCCACTGTGGCGCCCTCACACTAAAAGCGGGCCAGGTGGCGCGCGCCGCCACTGCTTACGGCGCGATGGTGCAGAGACCTCTAGGGGTCTTCGACGTCCATGACGTCTGGCGGGAATTCAAATTCCGCGGCGCGCCGTACCGGAGATGCCATCGTGCCGAGGAGAAACAAAGTGCACGTAGTGGTGAATATGATCCCCGAGCATAGATTCAAAGTTGTATGGATTCGCTGTGCCTTACGGAATGACGGGATCACGCAGGGAATGCCACATTCCCCAGATCACAGTGCTCCCCCCTCCAACCCGAACTCTTCCGACTGTTGTTGCAGGGTGTTTGTTTTCAGACGTTTCACGCCGATGGAAAATAAAAGGTGGTTCATCTGAAAAGACCACCTGTCGCCACTCAGTGGACGTCCTGTTGCAGAACTGGCGTGCAAATTCTAGGTTCCGTCGCCAGTGGACAGCAGTCAGTATGGGTGCATGAACCAGGTGCCTGCTATGAGAACCATACTGTAACTGTTGGTAACCCCTCGGTTCATCTGGGCAGTCAGTTGGTCAACAGTTGCACATCTACTCGCCTGTACACATCTCCGCACCCGTCGTTTTAACTCTTATCATCTATAGCCCGTGCCGGCCTCGGTGGCCGAGCGGTTCTAGGCGCTCAGTCCGGAACCGCGCAACTGCTACGGTCGCAGGTTCGAATCCTGCCTCGGGCATGTATGTGTGTGATGTCCTTAGGTTATTTAGGTTTAAGTAGTTCTAAGTTCTAGGGGACTGATGACCTCAGATGTTGAGTTCCATAGTGCTCAGAGCCATTTGAACCACCCATATTCATTGTCCGATATGTTCATAAACACTCGTTCCTATGATGTGTTGATCTGTAAGTTGCCTCCTTTTATCAGAAACATCATTCATAGACGGTACCAATCCTTCAGAGGACACAAAAGGTCCTACCAACGATAATTTTTTTTGGGCTACAAGTCACAAATCTGGTATACATCTTCGACTCCGCTCGCAGAAAATAAAAGGGTCACTGCTTCTGGGTATCAAAGGACAACAGGTTCATAACTGTCTCAGCAGTGCTGCATCGATTCTTATGTCATGTGTTTATTTCTCTTTCCTGTCGACATTGTTATTACAATAGCTCTGATCGTTTTCCCCATTTTCTGTAATAATGAACGTTTCAAAACAATGGAAATTTCATAAATAAAAATTACCCTTCTTAAAGGATTGTTGTGTAGAAATCAAAAAGTTTAGAACCATTTCTTTGCTGAATTGATAGAGCTGTTTTTTGCCCGCCTAACAACCCTACCACAACAAAGGTCGAAACGTATTCCTCACGTTGCTAAATATTGCATTTTCGGGCAACAACAAAGTTATATTATGTGACAAGTATCATTAGAGCACAGATAATAAAGTCATTTCATGAAATGATGGATAAACTAGGCACTCATCTTTTCGTGTTTCCCACGCTGGTCTCGTTGTGAAATCCTGGCTCAATCGTCAAAAATGGTGATGATGATTCCAAGCTCGGATGCAAAGAGACCTAGGTGTTATTCTGCGATATTCCACAGTTTTATAGATGTGTTTCATAAACCATTCTTGAAGATTAAACTTTTGCAAGTTAGGACAATGGTAATGTAAAAAAGTAATCAGCGCTCCGAATTTAAGTTACACTTCTTTTTTATTACTTTTGTTGCACCATGACTTGTCAATATCAAACATACTTGAAAATATCTTTCTCACTGTTAAAGTTCACATTTCATAAACTGACTACAATTTGCGTCTTTTCAACATGACGACCAAGACTTGACTCCCTAATAACCGCTTACGCGCCCAAAAATCAGAGTTACAAGTACGCCAAAGATCGTAGTGATAAAAGAAAGAATACACAGAAGAAGAATATCATAGCAATACAAACATATCGACGTATCAAGGTACCTCTACATTATTGAAATCAAATTTGAATGTTGTCACAGAAATATGTTAACTATTCTACAGAAACACAGTAGAATATTGCTGGTATCGAGAGGTTGAGGTGAGGTGCCAAAATGGTTACGTAATTCAAGTACCATTATACCCGGTTATTAATAACAAACCACAGCTTCACTTCTGCCAGTACATCGTCTCCTACCTTCCAAACTTTACAGTAGCTCTCCTGCGAACCTGGCAGAAGTGAAGCTGTGAGGATGGGGCGTGAGTCGTGCTTGGGTAGCTCAGATGGTAGAGCTCCTGCCCGCGAAAGGCAAAGGTCCCAATTTCGAGTCTCGGCCCGGCACACACTTTTAATCTGCCAGGAAGTTTCACTCAAATCTGTTACCACTGATACCTGATAAACATCGAAAAATACCGGTTGTTCACAACAAAAATGCCGGTATCTATTTTAACCGGTTTTTTTTTTTTTTTTTTTTTTTTTTTTTTTTTTTTTTTTTTTTTTTTTTTTTTCCCACTGCGAAACACTGAACGTGGCAGCGAGCTCTGTGCCGATGGCCTCGTTCTTTGCTCCTCTTCACTGCCAATCAGCCATTTAGGTACCGACCTCTTCCGCCCCTTTTGCCTGGCGTCCCCGCGCAATAAACGTCAACGAGAGCCCTAGCAGTGTGAGGACGTGCACTTTGGGGTCCTCAGGAAGAGAGACCGGCGCGCAATACGACGCGACACGACCTGACGCGATGACACGGATTGCCGGGGCGTGAGATGCAGGATGCCCGGCAGGTGCTCCACTTCCCTCGCTGCTCGCTGGCCCGTTCTTTAATTAACGGCGCCGCGCGTTTTGGGAGCTGCGCTTCTCCCACGGCAGCTGCAAGTGCTCCGCTATTAAGGCGGCCCTTTTAATGAAGCCACAGCAGGCTGGCGCTCCAGTGGAAATGTCGCGCGACTGCGAAGCCAGCAGGTGAATGTGTAAGTGTGTGTGTGTGTGTGTGTGTGTGTGTGTGTGTGTGTGTGTATGTGCGTGTGCGTGGGTGTGCGGGTGCGCTGGGCATGTGTCGTAATGGCGGTAGCGCTGTTTCCGCAGTGCCGCAACTTCATACTCCGTAGGCCTGCTCTATGACGCAAAAGTACCTACCCTCTTCCACATCATTATCCTACTAGCGGAGCTCGAGTTAAAACGGTGTTCCTTGATTTCTGGAATGCAGTTCCGCACCATATCCTTCCTTTTTTCATCAGTTTGAAACGTCCCCTTAGAAAAATTATTGAATTACTGTGCTGATAAATCTCTCACAGTATTTGATTTTCAAACAGCTGAGCAAAACTGAACGTACTCTCTCTCACATTTAGCTCTTTACCTATTCTGATCAACACTAAACTGACACACAATATTTTTTAGCGCAACGCAATCTGATATTTCAATAATCCCTACAAAAGAATGGCCCTGACTGACATTAACCTGTACCTTTCACAAATCACTTACCTCACAAAAATCTTCGTTACTCGAACTGTTATGTAAGTAGGCTGTTTAGGTTTTTATATTGGTAACGCCACGTAGCGCACTGTATTCTGTGGCTGGGTGGCATTGTTGTAATATTCTCTATTGTAGTGTTGGGCAGTTGGCTGTTAACAGTGCGTAGCGTTGCGCAGTTGGAGGTGAGCCGCCAGCAGTGGTGCATGTGGGGAAGTGAGATGGCGGATTTTTGAGAGCGGATGATCTGCACGTGTGTCCATCAGAAACAGTACATTTGTAAGAATGGATGTCATGAACTGCTATATATAATGACTTTTGAACACTATTAAGGTAAATATATTGTTTGTTCTCTATCAAAATGTTTTGCTAACTATGCCTATCAGTAGTTAGTGCCTTCAGTAGTTTGAATCTTTTATTTAGCTGGCAGTAGTGGCGTTCGCTGTATTGCAGTAGTTCGAGTAACAAAGATTTTTGTGAGGTAAGTGATTTGTGAAAGGTATAGGTTCATGTCAGTCAGGGCCATTCTTTTGTAGGGAATATTGAAAGTCAGGTTGCGTTGCGCTAAAAAATATTGTGTCAGTTTAGTGTTGACCAGAATAGGTAAAGAGCGAAATGTGTGAGTACGATCAATTTTGCTCAGCTGTTTGAAAATCAAATACGGTGAGAGATTTATCAGCACAGTAATTCAATAATTTTTCTAAGGGGACGTTTCAAGTTTTCGGATCTCTTTGATGCGGGCATAAACGACTGCCTCTCTTGTGGCAATCTCCTCATCTCAGATTAGCACCTACACGAAAGGTTCTCGAATCTTTGTTAGACGTACAATGAGGTGACGAAAGTCGTGCGATATCTACCTTTCCCTGTCATAGCGCATTATCTCGACGTTCAAGGACTCAAGAGATCGCTGGAAGTCCCCTGCAGAAATACTGACCCATGTTGCCTCTATGTTGTTGTTGTGGTCTTCAGTCCTGAGACTGGTTTGATGCAGCTCTCCATGTTAATCTATCCTGTGCAAGCATCTTCATCTCCCACTACCTACTGCGGCCTACATCCTTCTGAATCTGCTTAGCGTATTCATCTATTGGTCTCCCTCTACGATTTTTACCCTCCACGCTGCCCTCCAATACTAAATTGGTGATCCCTCGATGTCTCAGAATATGTCCTGCCAACCGATCCCTTCTTCTAGTCAAGTTGTTTCTTCTTCAGTAAAGCTTTTCTTGCCATTGCCAGTCTACATTTTATATCCTCTCTACTTCGACCATCATCAGTTATTATGCTACCCAAATAGCAAAACTCCTTTACTACTTTGTCTCATTTCGTAATCTAATTCCCTCAGCATCACCTGACTTAATTCAACTACATTCCATTATCTTCGTGTTGCTTTTGTTGATGTTCATCTTATATCCTCCTTTCAAGACACTCTCCATTCCATTCAACTGCTCTTCCAAGTCCTTTGCTGTCTCTGACAGAATTGCAGTGTCATCGCCGAACCTCAAAATTTTATTTCTTCTCCATGGATTTTAATAATTACTCCGAGTTTTTCTTTTGTTTCCTTTATTGCTTGCTCAATATACAGATTGAATAGCATCGGGGATAGGCTAAAACACTGTCTCATTCCCTTCCTAACCACTGCTTCCCTTTCATGCCCCTCTACTCTTATAACTGCCATCTGATTTCTGTACAAATTGTAAATAGCCTTTCGCTCCCTGTATTTTACCCCTGTCACCTTCAGATTTTGAAGAGAGTATTCCAGTCAACATTGTCAAAAGCTTTCTCTAAGTCTACAAATGCTAGAAACGTAGGTTTGCCTTTCCTTAATCTTTCTTCTAAGATAAGTCGTGTGGTCAGTCTTGCCTCAGGTGTTCCAGTATTTCTACGGAATCCAAACTGATCTTCCCCGAGGTCGGCTTCTAGCCGTCCATAGTTGTGAAAGTGTAACCGGTGCATGGTGTTGCGCCCAAAGTTACCTCTGGATTATATTTCACAGTGTTCCATGACATTCACGTTGCGTAATATGGTGGCCAAATCATTCGCTCAAACTGTCCAGAATGGTCTTCAAAGCAGTGATCAAGAACTGTGGCCCAGTGGCATGGCACATCGTCATTCCATTGTAGTTTGGAACATGAAGTCCATCAATGGCTGCAAATGGTCTCAAAGCAGCCGAACATAATTATTTCCAGTTAATGACCGATGCATTTGGATCAGAGGACCCAGTCCATTCCATGTACACACAGCTCACACCATTATGGAACCACCACCAGCTTCGAGAGTGCCATGTTGACAACTTGGGATCATGTCTTCGTGGGGTGTGCGCCACACTCGAACGCTATCATCAGCTCTTACCAACCGAAATCGAGACTCATTTGACCAGGCTACGGTTTTACAGCCGTCTAGGATCCAACCGATATGGTCACGAGCCCAGGACAGGCACTGCAAACGATGTCTACATCTACATCTACAGCCATACTCCGCAAGCCACCTGACGGTGTGGCGGAGGGTACCCTGAGTACCTCTATCGGTTCTCCCTTCTATGCCAATCTCGTATTGTTCGTGGAAAGAAAGATTGCCGGTATGCCTCTGTGTGGGCTCTAATCTCTCTGATTTTATCCTCATGGTCTCTTCGCGAGATATACGTAGGAGGCAGTAATATACTGCTTGACTCCTCGGTGAAGGTATGTTCTCCAAACTTCAACCAAAGTCCGTACCGAACTACTGACCGTCTCTGCTGCAGAGTCTTCCACTGCAGTTTATCTATCATCTTCGTAACGCTTTCGCGATTACTAAATGATCCTGTAACGAAGCGAGCTGCTCTCCGTTGAATCTTCTCTATCTCTTGTATCAACCCTATCTGGTACGGATCCCACACTGGTGTGCAATATTCAAGCAGTGGGCGAACAAGTGTAGTGTAACCTACTTCCTTTCTTTTCGGATCGCATTTCCTTAGGATTCTTCCAATGAATCTCTGTGTGGCACCTGCTTTACCGACGATCAACTTAATATGATCATTCCATTTTAAATCACTCCTAATGCCTACTCCCAGAATATTTATGGAATTAATGATCATTCCATTTTAAATCACTCCTAATGCCAACTCCCAGAATATTTATGGAATTAACTGCTTCCAGTTGCTGACCTGCTATATTGTAGCTAAATGATAAGGAATCTTTCTTTCTATGTATTCGCGGCACATTACACTTGTCTAAATCGCGATTCAATTGCCATTCCTTGCACCATGCGTCAATTCGTTGCAGATCCTCCTGCATTTCAGTACAATTTTCCATTGTTACAACCTCTCGATATACTACAGCATCATCCATAAAAAGCCTCAGTGAAATTCCGATTTTACCCACAAGGTCATTTACGTATATTGTGAACAGCGACGGTCCTACGACACACCCCTTCGGCACACCTGAAATCCCTCTTACTTCGGAAGACTTCTCTCCATTGAGAATGACATGCTGCGTTCTGTTATCTAGGAACTCTTCAATCCAATCACACAATTGGTCTGATAGTCCATATGCTCTTACTTTGTTTATTAAAGGACTGTGGGGAACTGTGTCAAATGCTTTGCGGAAGTCAAGAAACACGGCATCTACCTGGGAACCCGTGTCAATGGCCCTCTGCGTCTCGTGGACGAATAGCGTCGTGCTGGTAGCAGAGGCACTCGTGTGGGGTCGTCTGCTGCCATAGCCTATTAACAACAAATTTCGCCACACTGTCGCAACGGATACGTTCGTCGTTCGTCCCACAGTGATTTCTGTATTGCTTGTCTGTTAGCAGTGACAACTCTAAGCAAAAGCCTCTGCTCTCGGTCGTTAAGTGAAGGTCGTCAGCCACTGCGTCCTCTGTGGTGAGAGGTAATGCCTGAAATTTGGTATTCTCGGCACGCACTTAACACTGCGGATCTCGGAACATTAATTTCCCTGATGATTTCCAAAATGGAATGTCCCATGTGTCTAGCTCCAACTACCATTCTGCGCTGAGTCCGTTAATTCCCGTCGTGCGGCCATAATGGCATCGGAAACCTTTTCACATGTATTACCTGAGTACAAGTGACAGCTCCGCCAATGCACTGTCCTTTTATACCTTGTGTACGCGATACTACGGTCATTTGTTTATGCTTATATCGCTATCCCATGACCTTACATTTTATATTCCAGCCAGGGGCATAAGCATTCCTGTATACTCTTGGTATATGTTTCTTTGCGATGGCACTTACTAATTCCGTAAAGCTCTTATAATTTTGTATTTTAGATGAGATCCACTGTATATTATATTCCAGTTCAAAAAAATGGCGATCCGAAAACAAAGGAAGTAGTTTACACTACACTTGTTCGCCCACTGCTTGAATATTGCTCACCAGTGTGGGATCCTTACCAGATAGGGTTGATACAAGAGATAGAGAAGATTCAAGGGAGAGCAGCTCGCTTCGTTACAGGATCATTTAGCAATCGCGAAAGCGTTACGGAGATGGTAGATAAACTCCAGTGGAAGACTCTGCAGCAGAGACGATCAGTAGATCGGTACGGACGTTTGTAGAAGTTTGGAGAACATACCTTCACCGAGGAGTCAAGCAGTATATTGCTGCCTCCTACATATATCTCGCGAACAGACATTTCCGTAGAAATGTTGGAACACGCGAGGTAATACTGACCCTACGACTTATCTTAGAAGAAAGATTAAGGAAAGGCAAACCTACGTTTCTAGCATTTGTAGACTTAGAGAAAGCTTTTGACAATGTTGTTTGGAATACTCTCCTTCAAATTCTGAAGTTGGCAGGGGTAAAGTTGATCGTCGGTAAAGCAGATGCCACACAGAGATTCATTGGAAGAATCCTAAGGAAATGCGATCCGAAAAGAAAGGAAGTAGGTTACACTACACTTGTTCGCCCACTGCTTGAATATTGCTCACCAGTGTGGGATCCGTACCAGATAGGGTTGATACAAGAGATAGAGAAAATTCAACGGAGAGCAGCTCGCTTCGTTACAGGATCATTTAGTAATCGCGAAAGCGTTACGGAGATGATAGATAAACTGCAGTGGAAGACTCTGCAGCAGAGACGGTCAGTAGTTCGGTACGGACTTTGGTTGAAGTTTGGAGAACATACCTTCACCGAGGAGTCAAGCAGTATATTACTGCCTCCTACGTATATCTCGCGAAGAGACCATGAGGATAAAATCAGAGAGATTAGAGCCCACACAGAGGCATACCGGCAGTCTTTCTTTCCACGAACAATACGAGTTTGGAATAGAAGGAAGAACCGATAGAGGTACTCAGGGTACCCTCCGCCACACCGTCAGGTGGCTTGCGGAGTATGGCTGTAGATGTAGATGTAGACATCGTTTGCAGCGCCTGTCCTGGGCTCGTGACCATATCGGTTGGATCCTGGACGGCTGTAAAACCGTAGCCTGGTCAAATGAGTCTCGATTTCGGTTGGTAAGAGCTGATGATAGCGTTCGAGTGTGGCGCACACCCCACGAAGACATGATCCCAAGTTGTCAACATGGCACTCTCGAAGCTGGTGGTGGTTCCATAATGGTGTGAGCTGTGTGTACATGGAATGGACTGGGTCCTCTGATCCAAATGCATCGGTCATTAACTGGAAATAATTATGTTCGGCTGCTTTGAGACCATTTGCAGCCATTGATGGACTTCATGTTCCAAACTACAATGGAATGACGATGTGCCATGCCACTGGGCCACAGTTCTTGATCACTGCTTTGAAGACCATTCTGGACAGTTTGAGCGAATGATTTGGCCACCAAATTATGCAACGTGAATGTCATGGAACACTGTGAAATATAATCCAGAGGTAACTTCGGGCGCAACACCATGCACCGGTAACACTTTCACAACTATGGACGGCTAGAAGCCGACCTCGGGGAAGATCAGTTTGGATTCCGTAGAAATACTGGAACACCTGAGGCAAGACTGACCACACGACTTAACTTAGAAGAAAGATTAATGAAAGGCAAACCTACGTTTCTAGCATTTGTAGACTTAGAGAAAGCTTTTGACAATGTTGACTGCATACTCTCTTCAAAATCTGAAGGTGACAGGGGTAAAATACAGGGAGCGAAAGGCTATTTACAATTTGTACAGAAATCAGATGGCAGTTATAAGAGTAGAGGGGTATAGAAGGAAGCAGTGGTTGGGAAGGGAGTGAGGCAAGGTTGTAGCCTATCCCCGATGCTATTCAATCTGTATATTGAGCAAGCAGTAAAGGAAACAAAAGCCATATACACCAAATACACGGCTTCTTCGCCACCTCCATTACCTCCCTGTCGATTTTCTCCACACATAGAAGACGCATTGTGGTAGTCAAAAATGGTTCAAATGGCTCTGAGCACTACGGGACTTAACATCTGAGGTCATGTCTCCTAGAATTTAGAACTACTTAAACCCAACTAACCTAAGGACATCACACACATCCATGCTCGAGGCAGTATTCGAACCTGCGACCGTAGCGGTCTCGCAGTTCCAGACCGTAGCGCCTACAACCGCTCGGCTACTCTGGTCGGCTGTTCCAGTTCGCTAGTGAATTTTGACCAGATGGCTTTGGTAAAGTTCCAGCGTGGTAATGGGACTGACCTGATGGCAGGTACTTCCAGGTCGACTTCATGGGGAGCTGAATCTTTCTACTGCATTTCAGAGGTCTTCCAGATGAGTCCTATGAGACAAAATATAGACCTGGTTTGTAGTCCTTGTTCTATCTAGCAGAGTGGAAGGAGCCCTTTTCTTTGGCATCGTACAACAGAAAGAGGTCTTCAATATCGGCCCACTCTGACACGTTTTGGCCCTCTTTGTGGTATAACCGTATCCCCAGTAGGTGCTCTTGCTGGTAAAATCTCCGAGTATTACAGCTGGGTGTTGGATGTTCTGGATGGCCTCATTAAAGATTTAAGTCTGTGATGGAGGCTTATAGATGTTTGTAATTCCAATGCCTGCAAAATTGATTTTGAAGGCAAACATATTATTGTTCACATTTGTGCGTATTGTTTCAGCTTCATCTATGTTGTTTTTTACATACGTTGCAGTACCATAACTTCTGCGAAATGTTGCATTTAAAGCAAGCTATATCCTGGAATCCTGCATCTTACATAAAGCTGATCTTGATCGTTGCAGTGAGTCTCTTGCAGCAGGACAACATCCTCTCTGTGGTTGTACAGTAATTTTGCTAAATATTCACTTTTTGATCGGCTTACTCTTTCTGTATCGAGTTGTAAAACTCTTAACGTATGGTCGAGGTCTAAAACGGTGCTCTGAGAAGAGCCGTTTTGAGCTTGAGTCATGTTGCTATATCTTCCAGTTGCTGGAATATCCTGAAGGAAAACTTAGGGTCCAGCAGCCAACGTTGTTGCTTCCCCCCCCCCCCCCCCCCCCTACGTGTGGGGCACATTGAGGTTAAACCCACAGACGTGAAACAACGACGACCCCCTCTACAGTAATGATGAAGTGAAATCAAAAGGTTTCCAACAGATTTTTTCTCTGTAGTTGAACTCATGAAATAATGGACCGCAGGAATAATAGCAGACAACACTAATGAGAAACCGTCATGGCAGAGTAGAATTAATAAATTCATTAAAACACATCATTTTACCAAGAACACATATAACAAAAATGCCTTTCAGTAGCCGCAGAACTGAAACACTACAAAATAGTCACATAGCCACATATAACATATGCTAGCGAAACTATATTAAAACAGTCAACACTGTAGCATTCCAAAGATAACTTAACCCGAAACAGAAAGAAAGATAGAGCATGTTATAATAAAAAACACAAAAAAGATGGAGTTTGGAGAACAGCTTCAAATGATACAGTTTATAAAGAAATAGAACCAACGACAAGTACAATGAAAAAGAAACAGATCTCTTTCCTAGGACAACAGGAAAATGGTTCGAATGGCTGTAAGCACTATGGGTCTTAACATCTCAGGTCGTCAGTCCCCTAGAACTTAGAACTACTTAAACCTAACTAACCTAAGGACATCACACACATCCATGCCCGAGGCAGGATTCGAACCTGCGAACGTAGCGGTCGCGCGGTTCCAGACTGAAGCGCCTAGAACCGCTAAGTCACAGTGGCCGGCTAGCAAGAAAGTAATTGAGACGTTATGGAATAGTAAGAGCGACATCAGTTGGATCGCAGAGACCAAGGAGAACATGATCAAATAACAGATTACGATGGAGGATTTGAAAGGTAAGACAGACGCACTCAAGATACTTCAAGACAAACATATCACACTACTAACAAAAACTAAAAACAGAGAATGGGAAGAGTGATTTTGGATGAGGAGAGAAGGGCACGATGTGAAAGAATGAAAAAGTATTGGGTCAACAAAATACAGAAGAACCTAGTTCATAATATTGACTAAAGTGGTCCAATGTAGTCCACAAAATAAATAAATAAAATGCACCATAGATTTCATGCCATGCCGTATCTTTCTTATTTCGATCCTTCTATTCCTCTGTCCGTATACACCAAATACACGGCCTTTTCTCCACCTCCATTACCTCCCTGTCGATTTTCTCCACGTCTAGAAGACGCATTGTGCTAGTCAAAAATGGTTCAAATGGCTCTGAGCACTATGGGACTTAACATCTGAGGTCATGTCCCCTAGAACTTAGAACTACTTAAAGCTAACTAACCTAAGGACATCACACACATCCATGCCCGAGGCAGGATTCAAACCTGCGACCGTAGCAGTCGCGCGGTTCCGGACTGAAGCGCCTAGAACCGCTCGGCCACAACGGTCCCACATACGCAGCGGAACATGCAAGACATCCTGGTGTCAACTGGCAGCACCGTTCCCAACACTGTCTGCTGTCTGGGGTTCATCTTCGCACGCCCGCCGCATCGCCCATGTGAATTGCCCTATTCTCGTGGCCCATATAGCACTACGGCCGGCGCTGCGCGATTTCCGTCTCGCTATGAGCGACGCGACTGGCAGGCGGCGAAATTGCGCAGCTGCAGACGATCCGCCTCGTGTGGACTGCTGCATCTACCGTATGCCATAGCGGCGCGTCTGCTTCCCACGCAGTTGACGCTTCGCAAATATTCCGCTTCTGTGGCCCCGCCCTTAAAGTGGCTTACATAATTTTAATATCCGCAGACGTGGGTAAGGGACTTGCGGTCGTGGTACGGATAGCATTTCTTTTATCCTTGCGCGCTTTTAACCACAGCCGCTTTCTTACCGTTGCCGAAATATTGACGCAGAAAATTCTACGTAATAAGGTGGTAGGTATTGATCTATCTATCTATATCCGAATCCCGCTCCAGCTACTGCCGGGTCTGGGTGCTGATGAGTCCTCTCCATCTGGCTCGGTCCTCCCACCACTTTTCTTCCTCCACTTGCTGCCGGGTCACACCTCTCCTTTCCACAGATATTCTCACTCCCATTCTCCACCGTGTTCTTGGGCGCCCTTTAGATCTTTTCCCATCCATCTTTAGTTCTTCCATAATTTTGGGGAGTCTCTGCCCATGCATCCTCTTGACATGCCCATACCATCTTAATCTATTTCTTTCAATTTCTTCTCTCATACCTTCTTCTTTGAGTTCCTTTCTAATCTCTACATTCCTTACTCTGTCCATTCTTGTTTTTCCCCTAACTGCTCTGAGAAATTTCATTTCCCCTGCTTGCAGGATGCTCCAGTCCCTTTCTGTGATTGTCCATGTTTCTCCACCATAGGTGACAATAGGGATGTAATAATTCTTATACATAAGGAGTTTTCCTGAAACTTCTTTATTCCAAATCAGGTATTTATTGTTTGGTAGAAATTGCCTCCCTTCTGTAACCTCCTAATAACTTCGTTAGTTATTCTTCCATCCCTTAGATATTTCACTCCCTAAATAAGTGAAACTTTCTACCACTTTGAGGGGTTCTCCATTCAAGGTAATATTTTCGTTGATTCCTTTCTCTCTTCCAAATACGATTACTTCACTCTTATCTTTGGGGCGAAATATTGACGCAGAAAATTCTACTTAATATGGTGGTAGGTAATTATCAAGAGCCGATTAAGCGTTGTCTCTAGCCTGTATGTAAGGCGATTCTGGGTTCCTGAAATTCGTCCGAGACATGTGGGTACGACGTTGCCGAGCTCGGCTAATCGCTCGCGGGCGCATTCTGCACGTGTTGCGGAGCTTGGAGACCGCCGGCACGTAGCCAGCACCTGCTGTCTTCCGCATGCCTGCTGCCGTCACGCGCGCACCCAAGCGGACATTTCGATAACCCCAGGGGGGTCAGGCAAAAGCTTGGGCACGCGCTTGCTGTCCCCAGCGTTAAGCGCGAGTTACTGAAAGGGGGCTCAACACTTTCAGCAGCACTCACGTAAGTCTGACGTGTAGCAGAGAACTCAGGTGGAGCAGTAGGGTGGCATTTTGAAAGCAGTGCTGGCAGCCTGGCAGCCCTTAGGTATCTCTCTGTCTACACTTTTTTGCCGTTTTAGTATGGTGGAACGGGAAAATCCACAGAGTAAATATCTCTGGAGTGAGCATTGCGTTCTGCGCATGTTGTCAACATTAAACCAGGATTGTCACGTGTTCTCGGGACTTCGCTGTGCGTGTGTGCTTCCCACACCGTTTGAAGTTTTTAGTATCAAGAGTTTTTGTTGTGTTCCACCGTCTGTTGATAGTGTAATAGCGGTGGTGAATTACTGTTGTTGCTACGGACGCGGGGTCGGCTCGTGTGGCCTTGAGGTTCTCGGCGCTACCGTCTGGAACCGCGTGACCGTTACGGTCGCAGGTTCGAATCCTGCCTCGGGCATGGATGTGTGTGATGTCCTTAGGTTAGTTAGGTTTAAGTAGTTCTAAGTTCTAGGAGACTGATGACATTGGAGGTTAAGTCCCATAGTGCTCAGAACCAGGGCCATTTGCTACGGATGCAGAGAAAAATATGTGAAAGGAGGGATAGTAACTTTTCATGGGTACATACCGTTTAGCTCTCATTATAGTTATCATATTAGTAAAGGGCACTGTTTATGTTAAAAATTTCGAGACGCATTGTAATTAAGGCTTGATTCTGTAGACCTATTTTTCTACAGTTTTATGACTATATAATAGATATTATGGCTCGTACGAAAGCTTATAAACAATCGCTTCCTCTCGTAAATTTGCTAGCGGAACAGGAAAGGAAATGGTTGGTTGTTTCAGCAAATACACTCCTGGAAATGGAAAAAAGAACACATTGACACCGGTGTGTCAGACCCACCATACTTGCTCCGGACACTGCGAGAGGGCTGTACAAGCAATGATCACACGCACGGCACAGCGGACACACCAGGAACCGCGGTGTTGGCAGTCGAATGGCGCTAGCTGCGCAGCATTTGTGCACCGCCGCCGTCAGTGTCAGCCAGTTTGCCGTGGCATACGGAGCTCCATCGCAGTCTTTAACACTGGTAGCATGCCGCGACAGCGTGGACGTGAACCGTATGTGCAGTTGACGGACTTTGAGCGAGGGTGTATAGTGGGCATGCGGGAGGCCGGGTGGACGTACCGCCGAATTGCTCAACACGTGGGGCGTGAGGTCTCCACAGTACATCGATGTTGTCGCCAGTGGTCGGCGGAAGGTGCACGTGCCCGCCGACCTGGGACCGGACCGCAGCGACGCACGGATGCACGCCAAGACCGTAGGATCCTACGCAGTGCCGTAGGGGACCGCACCGCTACTTGCCAGCAAATTAGGGACACTGTTGCTCCTGGGGTATCGGCGAGGACCATTCGCAACCGTCTCCATGAAGCCGCACACCGTTAGGCCGTCTTCCGCTCACGCCCCAACATCGTGCAGCCCGCCTCCAGTGGTGTCGCGACAGGCGTGAATGGAGGGACGAATGGAGACGTGTCGTCTTCAGCGATAAGAGTCGCTTCTGCCTTGGTGCCAATGATGGTCGTATGCGTGTCTGGCGCCGTGCAGGTGAGCGCCACAATCAGGACTGCATACGACCGAGGCACACAGGGCCAACACCCGGCATCATGGTGTGGGGAGCGATCTACTACACTGGCCGTACACCTCTGGTGATCGTCGAGGGGACACTGAATAGTGCATGGCACATCCAAACCGTCATCGAACCTATCGTTCTACCATTCCTAGACCGGCAAGGGAACTTGCTGTTCCAACAGGACAATGCACGTCCGCATGTATCCCGTGCCACCCAACGTGCTCTAGAAGGTGTAAGTCAACTACCCTGGCCAGCAAGATCTCCGGATCTGTCCCCCATTGAGCATGTTTGGGACTGGATGAAGCGTCGTCTCACGCGGTCTGCACGTCCAGCACGAACGCTAGTCCAACTGAGGCGCCAGGTGGAAATGGCATGGCAAGCCGTTCCACAGGACTACATCCAGCATCTCTACGATCGTCTGCATGGGAGAATAGCAGCCTGCATTGCTGCGAAAGGTGGATATACACTGTACTAGTGCCGACATTGTGCATGCTCTGTTGCCTGTGTCTATGTGCCTGTGGTTCTGTCAGTGTGGTCATGTGATGTATCTGACCCCAGGAACGTGTCAATAAAGTTTCCCCTTCCTGGGACAATGAATTCACGGTGTTCTTATTTCAATTTCCAGGAGTGTACTATCCTCCATGAATTTATCAGTGACTTGTCGATTATGTATGTAGATTACTCAGTCTACTATTTATTTAATAAACTGGGAGCAAGTACGTAAAATGCGTTAAATAAATACTTCAAAGTGTCACCAGTAAGAAAAAATGTGCTTTAGGCCGCAAAAACGAGAAAATAAATAATCAGAAATAGCAGGAAAAAAGGACGAATTAGCAGGGATATAATCGCTAATGTGTGGCAAATTCGGTGTTTTTCGGACACTTGCAAAAGTACTAGCGTACTGTCAACTCACTTTGCAAGATTATCAGTGCAAAAATATACGTCAGGCTCTGTAATACTATAAAGTGCCGTATCATACCGAAAACTACCAAAATTCGAGTCCATCTGAACTGTGACACCTATCGCAAAGAAGCAGAATGCAATATCACTTGCCCTTAAAAGTTACGTAGCTGGTTTATTCACGGTATCAAATGGATACTGTTAAAATGTCTGCGCAACATACATAAATAAGCCACGACACGTACAAAAAGAATCGGTCTGTACTAGGGATGTAATGACATTCTAAATATACAGGGCGCTATACGGACAAATACAAGACGTCCCGAGAACACGTGACCAGACCGGCAATGTATGTTGCCAACGCAAAATCTGTTCTGCGCATGTGAATGCTCACTCCAGAGGTATTTACTCTATGGGAAAATCGAGTATCAATCGAATACTGAGCACAAGCGACGTGAAAATGACGTCACTCGATGCGATCGTCAAAGTCGATAGCAGTCGACGAATAAACAACTTTGAAGACGCCATATTCGGTTTGGTCCTATTTCGTTGTTTTGTATTGTAACTTGGCGTGATTTCCAGTTTCAAGACAACGGGTCGTTACAGATTTACCACAATAATGTCACTCTTGGTACGATTTTTTATAAATAATGTCATTTAATTGGCCATAAAAACCTTCAGGGCATACTAAGATGAATGATAATATTGCCAGCCGGAGTGGCCGTGCGGTTCTAGCGCTACAGTCTGGAACCGCGAGACCGCAGGTTCGAATCCTGCCTCGGGCATGGATGTGTGTGATGTCCTTAGGTTAGTTAGGTGTTGTGAGCTCTAGGGGACTGATGGCCTCAGATGTTAAGCCCCATAGTGCTCAGAGCCATTTGAATTTTGACTTCATTTTTATTAAAAATTGAAACATGCTATTACTGCTAGTGAGACGACCGGCAGTGACAATTGTTGTATTGCTTGTCACAAATGTTTGGCTGTTTTTCCAAATATTTCGCGATTTCCAGGAGTATGATTAGACAGAAATCTAAGAGACAAGTGAAATGTGCAGCAATGACACATGTATTCTTGCTTGTCAAATATTTGTCTGTTTATTTCCCAATATGTCGCGATTTCCGAGGGTTAGGCAGGAACCTCACGAACAGCTATGACATCCATATTAGAAGAAATGTATTCGGAATTGCGCATAAGATTACAATATTACAATGCAGCTACACAATTTTTTAGTGCCAAATGAAAATTTGTGCTGGAACGGAACTCGAACCCGGATTTCTCGATTTACCCGAGAGGTCGCCTCAATCACTTCGGCTACCAGAGCACGGCTCCAGGACCAACCAAAACCCCATTTTTGTCACTGAAAGTCCACGTCCTGCACTCATACATGAATGAATGAAGGACGCTGCATTGTACACCGAAAGACAGACACAGTAAATAGCAGACAATTATGCTCTTGCTGGTCAAAAATACACCCTAAGAAAGAAGGTAAAAAAGCCGACGCACCACGATGGAATTATTCGAATGGGACAGAAATCGATAGATGTGATGTACATTTAGAGACAAACAAATTATTACAATTTCAGAAAAAAATTATGTTTTATGCAAGGGGAAGAGCTTCAAAAATTGATAAAGTCAATAACGCGTTGGTCCACTTCTGCCCCTTATGCAAGCAGTTGCTCGGTTTGTACAATGAAGGCTTTCACGACCGGATGGGTCTGTTGTTGATAATTCTATTATCCACGACTGTATAGGGAGGCTATTGAAATTAACATGGTGTTTCAAAAATGACCGGTATATTTGAAACGGCAATACAAACTAAACGATCAGCGATAGAAATACACCGTTTGTTGCAATATGCTTGGGACAACAGTACATTTTCAGGCAGACAAACTTTCGAAATTACAGTAGTTACAATTGTCAACAACAGATGGCGCTGCGGTCTGGGAAACTCTATAGTACGATATTTTCCACATATCCACCATGCGTAACTATAATATGGCGTAGTCTCTGAATGAAACTACCTGAAACCTTTGACAACGTGTCTGGCGGAATGGCTTCACATGCAGATGAGATGTACTGCTTCAGCTGTTCAATTGTTTCTGGATTCTGGCGGTACACCTGGTCTTTCAAGTGTCCCCACAGAAAGAAGTCACAGGGGTTCATGTCTGGCGAATAGGGAGGCCAATCCACGCCACCTCCTGTATGTTTCGGATAGCCCAAAGCAATCACACGATCATCGAAATATTCATTCAGGAAATTAAAGACGTCGGCCGTGCGATGTGGCTGGCCGGGCACCATCTTGCATAAACCACGAGGTGTTCGCAGTGTCGTCTAAGGCAGTTTGTACCGCCACAAATTCACCAAGAATGTCCAGATAGCGTGATGCAGTAATCGTTTCGGATCTGAAAAATAGGCCAATGATTCCTTTGGAAGAAATGGCGGCCCAGACCAGTACTTTTTGAGGATGCAGGGACGATGGGACTGCAACATGGGGCTTTTCGGTTCCCCATATGCGCCAGTTCCGTTTATTGACGAAGCCGTCCAGGTAAAAATAAGCTTCGTCAGTAAACCAAATGCTGCCCACATGCATATCGCCGTCATCAATCCTGTGCACTATATCGTTAGCGAATGTCTCTCGTGCAGCAATCGTAGCGGCGCTGAGGGGTTGCCGCGTTTGAATTTTGTATGGATAGAGGTGTAAACTCTGGCGCATGAGACAATATGTGGACGTTGGCGTCATTTGGACCGCAGCTGCAACACGGCGAACGGAAACCCGAGGCCGCTGTTGGATCACCTGCTGCACTAGCTGCGCGTTGCCGTCTGTGGTTACCCTACGTGGTCTCCTTACCTTTCCAGCACGTTCATCCGTCACGTTCCCAGTCCGTTGAAATTTTTCAAACAGATCCTTTATTGTGTCGGTTTTCGGTCCTTTGGTTACATTAAACCTCCGTTGAAAACTTCTTCTTGTTGCAACAACACTGTGTTCTAGGCGGTGGGATTCCAACACCAGAAAAATCCTCTGTTCTAAGGAATAAACCATGTTGTCCACAGCACACTTGCACGTTGTGAACAGCACACGCTTACAGCAGAAAGACGACGTACAGAATGGCGCACCCACAGAGTGCGTTGTCTTCTATATCTTTCACATCACTTGCAGCGCCATCTGTTGTTGAAAATTGTAACTACTGTAATTTCGAAAGTTTGTCCGCCTGAAAATGTACTGTTGTCCCAAGCATATTGCAACAAACGGTGTATTTCTATCGCTGCTCGTTTAGTTTTTATTGCCGTTTCAAATATACCGGACATTTTTGAAATACCCTGTATAAACATGAAGATAATTTTAATAGAAAAGAAGAGGCCTTGAAATTAGCGAGATATGGACAGTGGCGTTACAGAATCGATAAGTGATTTTTATCTATGACGGACTATTATCGATAGTTACATTTTGTCTTTGACTAGTTTTCTCTCTGCTGTTATGTGCAAGCTAGAATACGCCCACTTTCCTCGGTATTTAGGCCGCTCTCCGGCGCCCGACTCGTCAGTCGGCAGGACTCAGCAGGACCAGCCATACCTCTGAAGATGTCCAACGTAGTATTGGACGAAACGTTAGGAACAGAAGTATTCCATGGACCACGACCATACAACCCGGAAGAATTATCAACAACAGTTGTTCGGTTTGTCATTGATTGGTAGAGTTGTTGGGTGTCCTCCTGAGGGATAGCGTGCCAGATTCTGCCCAATTGGTGCGTTAGATCCTCAAAAGCCCGAGCTGCTCCAAACGTTCTTAGCAGGGGAGAGAACCGCCGACCTTGCTGGCCAAGAACGAAGACAAGCAGTAGAAACTCTCCCTATGTGCAGGCGGGCATTATCTTGCTGAAATGTAAGTCCAGGATGGCTTGCCATCTAGGGTTACCAACCGGAGAGTAGAATACTGTTGATGTACAGCTATGTATGTAAGGGTAAAAGTCAAAGGCGTTCTGCTATGAAGAGAAATGACACCCGAGATCATCATTCGTGGATGTGGGCCGTATGGCAGGCGACAGTGAAGTTAGTATCCCAGCACTGTCTCCAGAGTCTTCGCCGGTCATCAGGGCTCAGTTCCCTGCCATACGGCCCAACAAGGGGTCATGGTCTGGGATGCCATAACTGTTCATAGCAGGACGCCTTTGGTTGTCATCTGCGGCACCCTCACAGCACAGCGGTACTTCGACGATACTCAATGCCCTTCTTGTTCCCCTTCATGGTAAGTCACCCTGGGCTCACATTTTAGCAAGTTAATGCACTCCCGCACAGGGCGATGTTTCTACTCCTTGTCTTCGCGCTTACCAAATCCCACCATGGCCGTCGAGGACGCCAGATCTCTCCCCAATTTGGAATGTTTGGTTATGGGCAGGGCCCTCCAAGCGACTCGGGATTTCGACGACCTAACGCAATGTCCCTCAGTTGAACATCCAGCAACTCTGGCAATCCATTCCAAGCCAGATAACTGCTTGCATAAAGGCCAGAGGTGGACCAAAACATTATTGACTCGGTCAATTTGTGAAACTCTTTCCCTTGAATATATCATCCATTTTTTTGATATTGTAATCATTCGTTTGTCTTGCTATATGACTGCTCGTTGGCTGTACGCTGGTTCTTTATATATTTTTAATTTATATTGAACATGTGTGACCATCTCCTCGCGTTACCTTAGAGAATTATACTCGACTTTGCGTCCTGGCTGCTAATATACCAGGCCCATAAGAAATGGTATCTATATTTTGGCCCTTATTTGATTAATTTGATAAACAAATTAATTAGTTTTGAAATGTGCGTTACGGCAATTGGTGCGTGTTCCTCTAAAATAACACGTTCTGGGGTGGTTGAACTCAAAGCCGTCACTATAGCAGCTGGTAGCCTATCTAAATTCAAATTGCAGATTATTTCTATCCTTCATTAAATTTAGAATATCGAACTGAAAAGGCTTGCCAGGTTTAATTGAACTGAATAAGATACATCCTATCTATTTCATGTCTATTTCATGTATCAGGTGAGTGTGGGAATATTTCGTAATTGAAATGCTGACTCTCATTTAATACATTTATTTTCCACTCTGATGAAAATATTTTAGAAGACGACACATTAGAATATTTCTTTAGTTACAAAACTTATGTCTGAATGAGCGTTAAACCTCTCATGGGTAGGACAATGACAAAACGAAAACACTACACGTATAATTTCATCATGGTCTCACTACACAAGAAATACATAAGTGGGCCACACCGTGTTTAGCGGGATAATCGTTATTCATTCTTTAAACTCACGTTTCACCATGCATGAATTACACAATAGAAATTTAAGGTCAGCCATTGCTGAAGGTAGAAAACCTCAAGCATAGAAAAGATTCTGGCTAAAACGTTACTAAAAATTTGTAGATTTTACAATAATTTCTACTCCGCTGTCTGTTTCAATTGAAAGCACTATGCAATGAAAACAGGTAACTTCAGCTTTAGTATGTGCTACGCTGAGGGCGCAAACACGTGGTCGATCATATGAGATAAAAGAAGCTACATCAAATTCACAAAATATTTAGGTAAAAGCACAGTAATAACGGTTAAATATGTCACTGAAAACAACTGTAAGCATACTGAAACTCGAGAATTGACCACATTATATGACTTTGTACTATTGGCGCCAAAATTAAGTACGAACTAAACTCACAAAGAAAGTACCAAAACTAATTAAATTTCACGACAGAAATCCACGATCTACCATCTGATACGCAATCTCCACTCATTGAGCTAAAAGTGAAGCTTATAACTCGGGAAATAGCTACATGAACTGATGGTTTCTGTTGCATGCTCATTACCACAAAGCAAAATTTTACAAACACATTTCCGAGAAAACTATTGCAAATAAATTAAAACCGTAACTTGTACCGATGAAGATACGTTGAATGCGTGATATGAGCATACCCTGTCGTGACGTTTTAGCCACATTAGGTTATTTTTATCTCACCAAATCTGCGAGCTGCTGTGCTCCCGCGTCCGGCCCGTCTCTTGGCTAGCCTACAGTGCTCTCTCCACGCGCCAAAATCCGACCCACGTTCCTATTCAAACGAGGTGGTGGGGGGACTCACCTCACCCCCGCTCCAACTTTTTAACCTACCCTCGTGCCTGTTTTCATCTTTGCTTGCTGCTCTGGCCTACCTGCCGTTATTCTTGTAATGTGGGAAATGACTGCTATTCCCCTAAACTGTTCCCTTTGGTCCATGCTCCTGCTACATTTGACTTCCATTCATACCCATGCACATTCATACAGGATGGAACAAGGAGGATACATATAAACGGCGTGTGACCTCTTTGTGAAATGATGAAAAGAAATAAACAAATGCGTCAAATATTCCTTTCACCCAGCGAAGGACTGAAGCTGCTAGCAACCAAAGAAAACTTATATCTAGATATAGAAAACATAATTACTTCCTACTGTAACCTGAGGCAAAACGAAAGTATCCCCTCACTCTGTACACGTACATCACATTTACCGATTTCCATACTGTACAGTTAATACCTTCGTGGTGCGTCGATTTTTTGTCTTCGGATATTTTTTCCACTGCGGTTTCCGGGGATCCACTTATACACGGAATGAGCTACTGTCACTGGTGGCTTATTGGTTCGAGTGCTATCAATTGTGTTGGCCGCATCTAGCGTCACTTCTGCGCAAGATTCGAGTGACGCTAGCTTACCGCTGGTGGGACATTGTGTCGGTTCACAACGTCCATTTGCTGTAAGGACAGTTTACAAAGATGGCAGTCTGAAGTGTGCTCGGTAGCAATATCGACACCATTGCAGTTCAGTACATGGACGCGTTCCATTTTGCCATGCCATCTAGACGTGAGAATATGAAGGAAACGATTTCAGTTCTGAAAGAGAACTGATCAGTTGATCAGCGTGTCATTAGATTTGTTGTTCATTTCTATTTGTCTGTCTAAGAAACATGTCACCATCCCTCTGTAATGAACGAGATGTTGAATTCAGATAGATGAAAACTGTATAGCATATTCCACCAAAAACAATGAGAATTAAGCTTTTCAGTGATATGTATTATACTATAGAAGTATATTGTGAAATTATATGTTGTGAAATTACGTACATTATGTGGTCAAAAGTGTCCGGACACCTGGCGCCCTCCATCCAAAATGCTGGAATTCAATGTGGTATTGGCCCACCCTTAGCCTTGACGATAGTTTCCACTCTCGCAGGCATGCGCTCAGTCAGGTGCTGGAAAGTTTCTTGGGGAATGGCAGCCCATTCTTCACAGAATGCTGCACTAAGAAGAGGTATCGATGTCGATCGGTGAGGCCTGGCAAGAAGCCGGCGTTCCAAAACATCCCAAAGGTGTTCTACAGGATTCAGATCAGGACTCTGTGCAGGCCAGTTCATTACAGGGATGTTATTGTAGTGTGACCACTCCGCCACAGGCTGTGCATTATGAACAGCTGCTCGATCGTGTTGAAAACTGCAATCGCCATAGCCGAATTGCTCTACAACAGTGGGGAGCAAGAAGATGCTTAAAACATCAATGTACACCTGTGCTGTGACAGTGCCACGCGAAACACCAAGCGGTGCATGCCCCCTCCATGGAAAACACGACCACACCATAACACCACCGCCTCCGAATTGTACTGTTTGCACTACACACGCTGGCAGATGACGTTCACCTGGCATTCGCCATACCCACACCCCACATCGAATCGCCACATTGTGTTCCGTGATTCGTCACTCCAAATAACGTTTTACCACTTTTCAATCGCTCCTTACACCAAGAGAGGCGTCGTTTGGCATTTATCGGCGTTATGTGTGACTTATGAGCAGCCGCTCAACCATGAAATCCAAGTTTTCTCACCTCCCGCCTAACTGTCATAGTATTTGCAGTGGATCCTGATGCAGTTTAATTGCTGTGTGATGGTCTGGATAGATGTCTTCCTATTACACATTACGACCAACTGTCGGCCTGTACGCTTTTTTCCTGTACATGTCCCTTCACGTTTCCACTTCGCTATCACATCGGAAACAGTGGACCTAGGGATGTTTAGGAGTGTGGAAATCTCGCGTACAGACATATGAAACAAGTGGCACCCAATCACCTGCAGTCACCTGAAAGTATCTGGCAGTAGGTGGCAGCACAATGCACCTAATATAAAATACGTATGTTTTTTGGGGTAGTCCGGATGTTTTTGATCACACAGTATACATTTTCTTTTTAAATATTTAACAACCCTAATATTTTTATAGTATCCCACTTTATGTTACTAATGTAATACAGGGTGATTCAAAAAGAATACCACAATTTTAAAAATGTGTATTTAATGAAAGAAACATAATATAACCTTCTGTTATACATCATTACAAAGAGTATTTAAAAAGGTTTTTTTTCACTCAAAAACAAGTTCAGAGATGTTCAATATGGCCCCCTCCAGAGACTCGAGCAATATCAACCCGATACTCCAACTCGTTCCACACTCTCTGTAGCATATCAGGCGTAACAGTTTCGATAGCTGCTGTTATTTCTCGTTTCAAATCATCAATGGTGGCTGGGAGAGGTGGCCGAAACACAATATCCTCAACATACCCCCATAATAAAAAATCGCAGGGGGTAAGATCAGGGCTTCTTGAAATCCAGTGATGAAGTGCTCCGTCACGGGCTGCCTGGCGGCCGATCCATCGCCTCGGGTAGTTGACGTTCAGGTAGTTACGGACATATAAGTGCCAATGTGGTGGCGCTCCATCCTGCTGAAACATGAATTGTTGTGCTTCTTGTTCGAGCTGAGAGAACAGCCAATTCTCTAACATCTCCAGATACTGTAGTCCAGTTACAGTAGCACCTTCGAAGAAAAAGGGACCAAAAACTTTATTGGCTGAAATGGCACGGAAAACGTTCACCTTAGGCGAGTCACGTTCATACTGTTTCCCGTGGATTCTCAGTGCCCCATATACAGACATTGTGACGGTTGACTTTCCCGTTAGTGTGGAAAGTTGCTTCATCACTAAACACAATCTTTGAAACGAAAGATTCATCTGTTTCCATTTGAGCAAGGATAAAATGACAGAAATCGATTCTTTTAATCTTATCAGCTGCAGACAGTGCTTGAACCAATTTAAGACGATAAGGTTTCATAACTAACCTTTTTCGTAGGACTCTCCATACAGTTGGTTGTGGAATTTGCAGCTCTCTGCTAGCTCTGCGAGTCGATTTTCCTGGGCTGCGAACAAATGCCTGCTGGATGCGTGCTACATTTTCATCACTCTTTCTCGGCCGTCCAGAACTTTTCCCTTTGCACAAACACCCATTCTCTGTAAACTGTTTATACCAACGTTTAATACACCACCTATCTGGAGGTTTAACACCATACTTCGTTCGAAATGCACGCTGAACAACTGTCGTCGATTCACTTCTGCCATACTCGGTAACACAAAAAGCTTTCTGTTGAGTGGTCGCCATCTTAGCATCAACTGACGCTGACGCCTAGTCAACAGCGCCTCAAGCGAACAAATGTACAACTAAATGAAACTTTATAGCTCCCTCAATTCGCCGACAGATAGTGCTTAGGTCTGCCTTTTGTCGATGCAGAGTTTTAAATTCCTAAAGTTGTGGTATTCTTTTTGAATCACCCTGTATTGCTTTTAGTTACCTCTTTCATTATAGTGGGAATTTTAGTGTACAATTTGATTCCCTGATACATAACATTGTTCTGAATTTTTCGTTTTATTTTTCTTGGACATAAATGAAGTCAGTGTTTGTATGTGTGTGTGTGTATCGGTCTATTTTTAATTGTTGCTTGGTCTCGGTCAAGGTTCTTCCGCGTATGGTTACAGTGTTTTAATAAGGTATCAGAGTTCCGGTGTCCTGTACCCAGTCGCACTAGTGCCCAGCTGAGGTACCAAGTACACTCTCTCCCAGCTCTCTACTCCCCCAACCCCCCCCCCCCTCCCCCCTTTTGGCCTCACGCTCCTTTGCGCCGTGCTCCACATGCCTCTGGAAGCATTGGGGAGCCGTATTGATCTCTGACCGCTTAACAGGCGCCCATTAATTACACAGCGTGACGTTCAAGCCACCCACATTCCCTTCGCCAGCTTCCCAAATGTGCCAAACGGCGTGCAGGTCAGGTGACCCCGAGAGTCAGGCAAAAATGCTCATATGTCTGCGGAGCGCTCAGTGAATCACTCTGACGAAGTCGCTGAGGTCCCACTACATTATTTACCAACAACATACCAAAGTATATATAAGTGGACAGGACTCTGCACCATATCATGGCCCATCACATACAGAGTCCATTAACCCACATGTTCGTCCACTTGTGGCTTTTATTTTTTCGCGCCTACGTGTAATCAATAAGAAAGAACTAAAGCGTAGTTTCATTTTATTAATCTCCTCATAGTGTAGAAACAAATAATCTTTAAAAAAGATGTTTATTCTAGAGTGATGCCATCTGTAACACTTTGCTTGCTCACAAAACTTTACATCGGACCATACCTTACTTCTACACCTCCTACTATTTAATGTTCTCTAGCATAATTAAAATTGAACAAAACTATTTTCAAAGCGTCATTTCTTAATAAACACATGCTCATAAATTAAGGATAGTGCTGTTACATGGCAAAACAACGCTCTGGTGGGCGGTTTGCGGGTTTAAATCACCTCAGGGTATGACCATGCGGTGCATCTGACCTGCGGTCGTCGCACGGTGGTGCTGGCAGCAGTTCACATATGCAGAGATGTGCTGGTGCATGCCAGATTAAAGTGCAGCGAGTGAGTATGCAGACGTTTTCAGGTGTGCTAATGGTGACTATGTGTTGAAAATGGCTCAAAGAACACATATTGATGACGTTATGAGGGGTAGCATAGTAGGGCGACAAAGCGGGTCGTAGGACAGACCCTCCGTGTGCCACAAAGTGTGATCTCAAGATTATGGCAACATTCCAGCAGGCAGGAAACGTGTCCAGGCACTACAGTACAGGACGTCCACAGTGTAAGACACCACAAGAAGACCGATATCTCACCACCAGTGCCCGCAGACGGCCATGGAGTACTGCAGATAGCCTTGCTCTGCCTTACTGCAGCCATTGGAACTGTTGTCTCCAGACACACAGTCTACAGACGACTTGAACAGACATGGTTTATTCGCCTGGAGACGTGCAAGGTGTATTCCACTGAGCCCTGGTCACAGGAGAGCCCGTAAAGCCTGGTATCAGGAACACAGTACACGGTCATTGGAACAGTAGTCCCAGGTTATGTTCACGGACGAGTCTGAACAGTGGTTGTCGCCGGGTTTTCATCTGGCGTGAACCAGGAACCAGATACCAACCCCTTAATGTCCTTGAGAGGGACCTGTATGGAAGTGTTTGATGGAGTGGGTTAGGATTATGATTGGTGCATGTACACCCCTGCATGTCTTTGACAGAGGAACTGTAACAGATCAGGTGTATCGGGGCAGTGGGTCCCACCTTCCTCCTGATGGAAGATAACACACAGCCCCACCGTGCTGCTATTGTGGAGGAGTACCTTGAAATAGAAGATATCAGGCGAGTGGAGTGGCCTGCCTGTTCTTCAGATCTAAACCCCAACGAGCACGTCTGGGATTCTCTCGGTCGACGTATCACTGCACGTCTTCAAACCCCTACGACACTTCAAGAGATCCGACAGGCACTGATGTAAGAATGGGAGGCTATACCCCAGCAGCTGCTCGACCACCTGATCCAGGGTGAGCCACCCCGTTTTGCGGCCTGTGTACATGCGCATGGTGATCAAATGGCTCTGAGCACTATCGGACTTAACATCTGAGGTGACCAGTCCCCTAGAACTCAGAACTACCTAAGCCTAACTAACCTAAGAACAGCACACACATCCATGCCCAAGGCAGGATTCGAACCTGCAACCGTAGTGGTCGCGCGGTTCCAGACTGAAGCGCCTAGAACCGCTCGGCCACCCCGGCCGGCACGGTAATCATATCCCATATTGATGTCGTGGTACATGCGCAGGAAACAGTGGCGTTTTGTAGCAGATGTGTTTCGGGACGGTTTTCTCAACTTATCACCAGTACCATGGACTTACAGATCTGTGTCGTGTGTGTTCCCTATGTGCCTGTGCTACCAGCGCCAGTTTAGTGCAGTGCCACGTTGTGTGGCACCACATTCTGCAATTATCCTTAATTTATGAGCATGAATGTATTTATGAAATATTCCGTCGCTTCCTGGAGCAACAGAGATATATTAATAACTTGAATATTGTATTAATGTTCCACAATAATATTTATTAGTTCATAACGACCTAATAAATATTATTATTAATACATCATTTCTTGCCTATTTTGGGTAAACTATAACCGAGGGCCATCATTTGACTAGATGTACAGGGCAAGCTTCTCCAATCCACAGAGAAAAAGATCAGTAGACTGTACTTGAAACAGTCTGGGTTTGAACTGAGACAGTCTTCATGATTACATGACTTCATACACAAAGGTAAGTAGAGGTGGACTACAGACTGGTGCGGCAATTGCCATAGGAAAGCTGGACAGGAGCAGAAATGAATAGCGAACAAGTTAGTAAACAGAAGATGTACTTAACTTGCATTTCCCCAAACGTATCAAGGCGTATTACAACTAATGCGATAAGAAATAGAGTCCAGCTATCACAATGTCCACAAGGAAAGTCTCTCTGTACTGAAGCACAAACGAAGAAGATGGAGCTACGCCCAAGTGGCGTCTGTGTAGCATCACACTGCGAAGTGACTCCGAGCGCAAGTTGGTTGACGGGTGCCGCCAGCAGTCCTACACAACGGCCGCAGAGAGCAATCGAAGTACAGAGCTCCCGCTCGACCGCTGTCGGCGTCAGACGGAAACTTACAATTCTGTTGCTGTGACACCCATCGGGTGGTATCGATGCGTGATACCGCATGAGGTGTCTTTCGTGTTGTGGGTTGATTCTGGGTGATCTATATATTGCCAGATGCCAAGTCTTTACCCCCTCCCTGTAATAAGTTACCTTCTTCTCAGAATTTCCCATTTATTGGTTCGCCGTCTTCCTTTCCCATTGCGGTGGGGAGAGGGCTATGAAGGAGCTTCTACACTACTGGCCATTAAAATTGCTACACCACAAAGATGACGTGCTACAAACGCGAAATTCAACCGACAGGAACAATATGCTGTGATATGAAAATGATTAGCTTTTCAGAGGATTCACACAAGGCTGGCGCCGGTGGCGACACCTACAACGTGCTGACATGAGGAAAGTTTCCAACCTATTTCTCATACACAAACAGCAGTTGACCGGCGTTGCCTGGTGACACGTTGTTGTAATGCCTCGTGTAAGGAGGAGAAATGCGTACCATCACGCTTCCGGCTTAGGTAAAGGTCGGATTGTAGCCTATCGCGATTGCGGTTTATCGTATCGCGACATTGCTGCTCGCGGTGGTCAAGATCCAATGACTGTTAGCAGAATATGGAATCGATGGATTCAGGAGGGTAGCAAGGAACGCCATGATGGATCCCTACGGCCTCGTGTCACTAGCAGTCGAGATGACAAGCATCTCATCCGCAAGGCTATAACGGATCGTGCAGCCACGTCTCGATCCCTGAGTCAACAGATTGGGACGTTTGCAAGACAACAACCATCTGCACGAACAGTTCGTCAACGTTTACAGCAGCAGAAACTATCAGCTCGGAGACCATGGCTGCGGTTACCTTTGACGCTGCATCACAGGCAGGAGCGACAGCGATGGTGTACTCAGCGATGAACCTGGGTGCACGAATGGTAAAACGTCATTTTTTCGGATGAATCCAGGTTCTGTTTACAAGATCATGACGGTCGCATCCGTGTTTGGCGACATCGCGATGAACGCACATTGGAAGTGTGTATTCGTCATCGCCATACTGGCGTATCACCCGGCGTGATGGTATGGGGTGCCATTGGTTACAAGTCTCGGTCACCTCTTGTTCGCGTTGACTGCCCTTTGAACAGTGGACGTTACATTTCAGATGTGTTACGACCCGTGGCTCTACCCTTCGTTCGATCCCTGCGAAACCCTACATTTCAGCAGGACAATGCACGACCGCATGTTGCAGGTCGTGTACGGCCTTTCTGGATACAGAAAATTGTCGACTACTGCCCTGGTCGGCGCATTTTCCAGATCTCTCACCAACTGAAGACGTCTGGTCAATGGTGGCCGAGCAACTGGCTCGTCACAATACGCCAGACACAACTCTTGATGGTATCTTGTTGAAGCTGTACCTGTACACGCCATCCAAGCTCTGTGTGACCCAATGCCCAGGCGTATCAAGGCCTTTATTTCAACCGAGGTGGTTGTTCTGGGTACTGATTTCTCAGGATCTATGCTCCGAAATTGGTTGAAAATGTAATCACATGTCAGTTCTAGTATAATATATTTGTCCAATGAATACCCGCTAATCATCTGCATTTCTTCTTGGTGTAGCAATTTTAATGGCCACTACGAAATCACAAAACACAGTTTCCAAAATTCGTCTATATTCAAATAAGCTCTCAGCTCACAACGACTGATAACTAGAAAAGCTGTTTAGACATTTTGATACAAGATGCTTCAATGCTTGACCAAAACCATAAATTCGCGGAAATAGCGTGGCGTAGAGTCTATATAACAATACTCGTTTCTTTAGTGCTCATCCATTGTTGTCAGGCCCTTTCTTCTTTGCTACCCACAGCATGCGCAAAGCACGACTGCAACGTACTTTCTGCACTGTGCCCGCATTTTTCTTTCTCATATCTGCACCTAAATTCGAACAAAGCCAGCCACAGTAGAAGCACTTTACATTACTCCTAATTAAAGCAATTTTTCACATACAGATCTTTCATTCGTCTAGTAAGAGGATAGTGAGATAGATATGTACCACCACAGATTCCTCTACTAAGAAGAAAGATGTCATGTTGAATAACTTACACAACTAGGGACAGTGTGGCAGGTCTCACAGTACCTGTCAGCGTTAATTGTGGTCCCAGTGGGCATAAAGTCGACCAACAATACCCCCAAAATACCAAAAAACGGTTGTCATGACTTTACCGGCAGACTGCGTTTATTTGAATTTCCGCGGCTTTGACGTGATTGTTGCTTGGTCTCAGGTGTCACACCCAGGTTCCTCACTCGTGGCAATTGAGTCCAGAAAGTTGTCCTGTTGGACTGCAAGGCGGTGAAGAAATGCGCGGGAAGCATCAACTCGTTGCCGCATGTGGTCTTCAGTCAGCATGCGTGGCATCCATCTTGCGCACACCCGGTAGTTAAGTGTTTCCGTTAAAATTCTGTGAGCGGTGCTTCGGGAAACCTCAGGAACCAAAGTGCAGAGCTCATCCAGGGTGATCCTCCGATCTTCACGCATGCTTTGCTCAACCTTCAACACTGTCTCCTCAGAAACTGACGGTCTCCCGCTCGTTTGTTCGTCGTCAATTTCGGTCCGATCAGCTGCAAACTCTCTACACCACTTACGAACATTTTTGACATCCATGCACGACTCACCATACACTTCCGTCAACTGGCGATGGATTTCAATCGGCGCAATACCCTTTGCGTTCAAAAACCGAATAACTGCGCGCAATTCGCACTTGGCGGTAACATCCAACGGGAGCTCCATTCTCAACGGCTGCCAAGCCAAGACTGAGCGCCTCAGAGCGGCGCCTGTTTACACACGGCGCTTGAAGCACTGCCACTCAAACAGAGTTCTGAACTTATAAAAAAATAGGGGACCTGACTTTTGGGATTACCCTCGTATATTATGAAAAGTAATGATCCTATAACACTCCCCTGCGGCTCGCCCGAAGTTACTTTTACATCTGAAGACGTCTCTCCGTTCAGAAAATCACGCTGTGTTCTGTTTGCCAAAAGCTCTTCAGTTCAATCACACAGTTGGTCTGATATTCCGTACGCTCGTATTTTGTTCATTAGGTGGCAGCGCGGAACAGTAACGAATGTTTAGCGGAAGTCAAGGATTACGGCTCCTACCCGGGCGCGCACTGAATTCTGGGTCTCTGGACGAACACAGCGACCTGGGTTATCGGAACCCATATTAGTTCCCGCAGAGATTTTCAGTCTCCAGAACCGCTGAGCTTAACGTGCCCATCCGACGGACGGATCAGCACCGCCAATGTTGCATGCCCTCTCCTCATGAGACTCTGTGGAGAGGTTTGAAATTTAATTCAGGACATTGGCGCGAAGACTTTTGCCGCCACCTCTTGCCCCCATCTCTCCTTGCCAGCTAAATACCGGCAGTGAAAATTTTTCATCTTCAGGATTTGAGCCAGTTTACCTCTGAGTTCAGTACCAACTCACAAGGGTACGTTAGCGACGTCGACTGCGGACGTGACGACTATTTCCATCCGGTTTGGATTATTTCCTGCACTGACAAGATACATAAATGCTACTGAAGACATACGCTTGAGGAGCAATACGTATGAGGTACACTGCACGTTACAGAAGACGGCTTTTCCTTTTGCACAGAAGATCAAATGACGTATAGATGATGTTGAAAGGAGTCTCACAGTTATGTACCATTGTTCACGAAATGTTTGCGAGCTATCGCTATCACAGACTCTAAGCCGGAAGAACATTGTCGCTTCCGTGCGCAACTGACAGAGCGACTGGGTGTCGTGTAGTTGTAAAGCGGAATCATACGGAAGTGGCACGGTGGCTTATCTACCACGTTAACATGAGTACCTCACTCAGTGTTCAGCAAGGAGTGACGCTCACGTACGTGGGACTGAGTTGTCAGGCCGAACTACAAATCCTTTTGTTTTACTGCGACAGTTAGTGTCGTCCGCATACGTGAGTTTGCAGCCGCCCGACATTCCCACTTTACGGGGGTTCGTGGCGTCTTACCGAGAGCATACGCACGGAAACGACCCATTTCCTCAGATGAGTCGTTCAAGCCTTTTTAAACGCCGTTATTATCCGCGAAATAGTTCTGAGTGGCTTCTCTAACGATCGTCGTCTCGGCAGTGTTACACTGAAAACAACTTTCAGCACACAGGTGCTCAACGTTTATAGCACTTCCTTTTTTACGATTTTTGTGTTCATTTTACCTGTACTTAATTATTCTCTGCCAGTCCAGGATGGCCTATTGTGGACACTGGCGTACGGTATACATTCCATTGTATCCAACTCCACGTGTTCACTAGAGTGTTTTTAAAAAGAGTCGTATGTTTACTGCTGACGGTAGCACTGCCAACTTTCGCAGGGTGTCCTGTCGTCTTTTATTTGTGCTTGTGGCTGTGAACTCCTCAGTTTTCGTTTGTTTGTAGTGTAACCGCGTGTCTGCTAGCTGTACTGACGCACAGGGAGAAAAAAGAGTTAATGGGGGAGGGGGGGATGGGGGCTCTTGGCTACTGGAAGTCGTTAATATTAGTTTCTATGTCAATTTATGGTGTCTTTTTCTTGTAGCCAGCAGGTAATCTACATTTCAGTTCGTTACTGTTCAGTGACTAACAGTCAATGAATAGAAACTTGTTACGAGGTGCATTCAAGTTCCAAGGCCTCCGGTTTTTTTTTTCTAATTAACTACTCATCGAAATCGATTAAACTGGCGTTACTTCTCGACGTAATCGCCCTGCAGACGTACACATTTTTCACAACGCTGACGCCATGATTCCATGGCAGCGGCGAAGGCTTCTTTAGGAATCTGTTTTGACCACTGGAAAATCGCTGAGGCAATAGCAGCTCGGCTGGTGAATGTGCGGCCACGGAGAGTGTCTTTCATTGTTGGAAAAGCCAAAAGTCACTAGGAGCCAGGTCAGGTGAGTAGGGAGGATGAGGAATCACTTCAAAGTTGTTATCACGAAGAAACTGTTGCGTAACGTTAGCTCGATGTGCGGGTGCGTTGTCTTGGTAAAACAGCACACGCGCAGCCATTCCCGGACGTTTTTGTTGCAGTGCAGGAAGGAATTTGTTGTTCAAAACAATTTCGTAGGATGCACCTGTTACCGTAGTGCCCCTTGGAACGCAATGGGTAAGGATTACGCCCTCGCTGTCCCAGAACATGGACACCATCATTTTTACAGCTCTGGCGCTTACCTGAAATTTTTTTGGTGGCGGTGAATCTGTGTGCTTCCATTGAGCTGACTGGCGCTTTGTTTCTGGATTGAAAAATGGCATCCACGTCTCATCCATTGTCACAACCGACGAAAAGAAAGTCCCATTCATGCTGTCGTTGCGCGTCAATATTGCTTGGCAACATGCCACACGGGCAGCCGTGTGGTCGTCCGTCAGCATTCGTGGCACCCACCTGGATGACACTTTTCGCATTGTCAGGTGGTCATGCAGGATTGTGTGCACAGAACCCACAGAAATGCCAACTCTGGTGGCGATCTGTTCAACAGTCATTCGGCGATCCCCCAAAACAATTCTCTCCACTTTCTCGATCATATCGTCAGACCGGCTTGTGCGAGCCCAAGGTTGTTTCGGTTTGTTGTCACACGATGTTCTGCCTTCATTAAACTGTCGCACCCACGAACGCACTTTCGACACATCCATAACTCCATCATCACATGTCTCCTTCGACTGTCGATGAATTTCAATTGGTTTCACACCACGCAAATTCAGTAAACGAATGAACGCACGCTGTGCAAGTAAGGAAAACGTCGCCAGTTTAAGTATTTCAAACAGTTATCATTCTCGCCGCTGGCGGTAAAATTCCATCTGCCGTACGGTGCTGCCATCTCTGGGACGTATTAACAATGAACGCGGCCACATTTTAAAACAATGAGCGTGTTTCTATCTCTTTCCAGCCCGGAGAAAAAAATCGGAGGCCTTAGAACTTGAATGCACCTCGTATTACAAGCGAAATTATCACTTAGGATCTCCCCACAACATTTTGTCTTTTTCTGGAGTTTCCTATGTCTCCAGTAATCTTTCCTGTTTCCGCTGATTTTCCGTTGTTGTTCTATCCAAGTTCGTCAGCACTGCTTTGGTCTTCATTCGCCTCGAAATGCTTCCAAATTTTGCTCTTTGCTCCTAAATGTACTTGTTTCGAACACCTGAAACTCTGTGGTATTCGACATTTTTAAATCTTTCCTAAATTCCTTAATCCACGTTGTAGTACCTTTTCCCTCCCTATGATAGTTCAACATCTGTTCTGTACAGTCGTGCAAAAACCGTTCGCCTCCTCCTTCTCCACACAGTCCCCCAAATTCTTTCCACGTCCTGGTAGACTTCTATCACTTCTCAGTTTCAATTCGTCTTAGATCCAAACTGGACCCACGGTTTTTCTTATACTTCTCCGTATACAGTTTATTTTGAGGCATAGTAGAGACGTTCCGTCTTATTGTATATATTTTTCGTCAATCCAAATGCTCTTTCCATCTTAGGATTCGATCTCCAACAGCTACTTCATCTGGTCTATTCTACTATACATTATCACCAAATACTTGGACTTCTAGACATTTTCAATCTGACTCATATTTGTTTGGAGGAAATTTGATCCATGTTTGTTGTTTGTCACAAATTTGGTCTCTTGCAGTGTAATCCCGAGTCCTGTTTGGCTGTCGATCTTCTTCAAGAGTTTGCTGTATGTGGTTGCTTCCTGTGGATTTTCTAATACTACGGATCATTAGGAAACACCAAACAGTTCACATTAATTTTTCCTACCTTCTCTCTTCAGCAGATTCGATTTATTCCCAGACCTTTGAGTTCACTGTATACCTATTTTAATTGGGTCATTTATTAATTATTCCTAACAAGAACATTTTTATGTGTAAATTTTACTGTAGTGTAAGCAGCTTCGTAATTTGGTTGTTTATTATTAAATTCCATATCTTGCTCCATGTTTCATGGCTCATAGCCAAGCTTTATTAAATGTTCTGCAAAGGTTGAATGGCTGTTTTGCTATCACCAGCCTGCGACGTATTATTTGTACTGTTTTTCTAAATTCCTACCCACCATCTACAGGTACATTGTTTGTAGTCTTGACACTCTAATTGGTATATTACCTGCTCCGTCGTAAGCCTTTGGTTTTTCTCTGGTTTCCTGGTTGTGTGTGTGTGTGTGTGTGTGTGTGTGTGTGTGTGTGTGTGTGTATTTGACTGGAATGTTTCTTTTGTTCGGTGTAGGGCTTGCTTCTTCAGCATACTTGATTCCCTATGTCTTGATCTGTATACGCATTTAACTGAGTAACTTTTATTGTTGAAGTCTTGTCATCAGTATTTGATACTTGCAGGCCTCTCTTGACCAGGAATGCCCTCTTTGTTAGTGTGGTCTGCGTGTTATGTCCTCCTTGCTTCGTCTGTCATGTGTTATTTTGCTGCCTAGGTTGCAGAAATACTCAGCTGCTTCGTGATCACCAATTGTGATGTTAAGCTTCTCGCTATTCTTATTTCTGCTACTTCGCACTGTTTCATCTTTCCCCGTTTACACTCACTCCCTGCTCTGAACTCACTAGACTGTTCATTCCATCCAACAGAAACAGTACCTTTTCTTTACCTCATCAGAAACCGTAGTTTTCCTTTACCTTCACTGAGGATAGGAATATCCTGAGCGAATCGTATCATTGGTATACTTCACCATGAATTTTAATCTCACTCTTGAATCTTTCTTCTATTTCCGTCGTCTTCGTTGAATAGATTGAATAGTAGCGGCGAAAAATGCATGCCTGTCGTACCCCCTTTTTATTCCAAGCACACCGTTCTTGGTCTTCCAATCTTTCTCCCTCTTGGTACTTGTACGTATTGTATATTACCGGTCTTTTCCTACAGCTTACTCCTGTTTTTCTCGGCATTTAGAACATCTTACACCATTTTACTAAGTTGACAAATCCTGTGAACGTGCCTTGATTTTTGTCCAGTCTTCTGCCATTATCAAGCGCAAAGTGAGAACTGCCTCTCAGGTAGTTTTACCTTCCCTAAAGTTTAACTGACCTTCTAATAGATCCTCAGTTCTGTATTCTTTTCTTCTGTATATCATTCTTATCAGCAACTAGGATGCATGAGCAGTTAAGTTGATTGTGGAATAGTTTTCGCAGTTAGCTGCTCTAGCTATCTTCAATATTCTTACGATACGTAGCCAGTCTCATACATTCTACGCACCAACTTGAGTACTCGTTTGTTTGCCAGTTCCTCCAATGATTTTAGAAATTCGGATGGAATGCTGCCTGTCCCTTCTATCTAACACTACCGGCCATTAAAATTTCTAGACCAAGAAGAAATGCAGATGATAAACGGGTATTCATTGGACAAATACATTATACTAGAATTGACATGTGATTACATTATCACGCAATTTGAGTACATGAATCCTGAGAAATCAATACCCAGAACAACCACCTCTGGCCGTAATAACGGCCTTGATACGCCTGGCCATTGAGTCAAACAGAGCTTGGATGGCGTGTACAGGTACAGCTGCCTATGCAGCTTCAACACGATACCACAGTTCATCAAGAGTAGTGAATGGCGTATTGTGACGAGCCAGTTGCTCGGCCACCATTGACCAGACGGTTTCAATTGGTGAGAGATCTGGAGAATCTGCTGGCCATGGCAGCAGTCGAACATTTTCTGTATCCGGAAAGGCCCGCTCAGGACCTGCAACATGAGGTCGTGCATTATCCTGCTGAAGTGTAGGGCTTCGCAGGGATCGAATGAAGGGTAGAGCCACGGGTCGTAACACATTTGAAATGTAATGTCCACTGTTCGGACTGCCGTCAATGCGAACAAGACGTGACGGAGACTTGTAACCAATGGCACCCCATACCATCACGCCGGTGATACGCCAGTATGGAGATGACGAATACACGCTTCCAATGTGCGTTCACCACGATGTCTCCAAACACGGATGCGACCATCAATATGCTGTAAACAGAATCTGGATTCGTCCGAAAAAATGACGTTTTGCCATTCGTGCACCCAGGTTCGTCGTTGAGTACACCATCGCATGAGCTCCTGACTGTGATGCAGCGTCAAGGGTAACCGCAGCCATGGTCTCCGAGCTGATAGTCCACGCTGCTGCAAACGTCGTCGAACTGTTCGTGCAAATGGTTTTTGTCTTGCAAACGCCCCTTCTGTTGACTCAGGAATCAAGAAGAGGCTGCACGATCCGTTACAGCCATGCAGATAAGATGTCTGTCATCTCGACTGCTAGTGATACGAGGCCGTTGGGATCCATCACGGCGTTCAGTATTACCCTCCTGAACCCACCGATTCCATATTCTGCTAACAGTCATTGGATTTCGACCACCGCGAGCAGCAATGTCGCGATACGATAAACCGCAATTGCGATAGGCTACAACCCGACTTTTATCAAAGTCGGAAACGTGATGGTACGCATTTCTCCTCCTTGTACGAGGCATCACAACAACGTTTCACCAGGCAACGCCTGTCAACTGCTGTTTGTGTATGAGAAATAGGTTGGAAACTTTCCTCATGTCAGCACGTTGTAGGTGTCGCCACCGGCGCCAGCCTTGTGTGAATGGGCTGAAAAGCTAATCATTTGCATATAACAGCATCTTCTTCCTGTCGGTTAAATTTCGCGTTGTAGCACACCATCTTCATGGTGTAGCAATTTTAATGGCCAGTAGTGTGTGTGATCTCAATTCTTCCAGAGCTCTTTAAAATGCTGACTCCTGTGTTGGATCCCCTATCTCTTCCATATCGACTTCAGTTTCTTCTGTCACGCCATAAAATAGTCATCCCCCTGACAAAGGCCTTCAGAGCACTCTTTCCACCTCTCCGCTCTCACGTCTGCATTTAACATTTGAATTCCCATTGCACTCGTAATCCTATCCATACTGTAACAAAATGGCTAAAGGCAGAAAAAAATCGCAACAAGTGAGTCACGACCTTAGGAGGGGACGATAGATAAATGAACGATAAAAGGCAGAGGGAGCGGATATTGAACGTGCGATTTGGGGGGAAAGTTGCAGGTGGGGTGGCGCAGGGGAGGGGGGGGGGGGGGGGTTGGCTGCGAGGGAGCCTATAGTGAGCCTGCGGTACCAGAAAACGGAAGGGGCGTATATTGATTGAGGGACAGAGACCGAGAGAAACGGAGAGAGGGTGCGCTTATCACGAAACGCATAGTGACGCTGCGAAATAATTGCGCGTATTTCCACTAATTTATTCTGTAGGCAAGTGTTTCTCACGACTTTAGAAACGCGCCGATGCGTTAACAATCGAAGTATTACACGACAGAGTGACCTGATGTTCGGCCTAGGTGGCAGCACCGTCGTGTTTACGCCCAGGAAGCTCCTGGGGGGAGGGAGGACTCAGTGACTGGGTGTACTCCGATGTACTTAAGGCTGGTTTACGTTAAAGCGAACACAAGCGAACGTGTTCACACGAGATGCGCGTGAGCAAACTGCATTGAGCCGTGCGCTGTTCGCATTCGTTCTTATTCCGCTGGTAGTCGGTCTTTTAGCGAACAATGTAAGAAAGTTCACGTCCTGTCCGCCACTGCCCTAGCAGTACAGAAACCTTTCGTATGCTTTTGTTGTTCCTGACATGAGTTGCGTCAGCGATGGAGTGTCGCCGTGCGAGATTAGCCTAGCGGTCAAAGGCGCTGCAGTCATGGACTGTGCGGCTGGTCCCAGCGGAGGTTCGAGTCCTCCCTCGGGCATAGGTGTGTGTCTTTGTCCTTAAGATAATTTAGATTAAGTAGTGTGTAAGCTTAGGGACTGATGACCTTAGCAGTTAAGTCCCATAAGATTTTACACACATTTGAACTTTTTTTTGATGGAGTGTTGGAAGATAATACAATGTTGCTGGCGAAAGAACATCGCTATTACACGTACTTATGGGACCCAAGAGATCGAAAGCACAAATGCCGAAGGAAAACAAATATAACTGGTAGAAAACTGTCGAAGCACTCAAAGGTCCCGCTGCGGACGTGAGAAAGCCGATAAATTCATCAGGTGCTTGCATCAGGTGGGAAAGGATTGAACAAGCACAAGCTTTGTAGCTGTTTTTATTAAAAAGGAAAAGCACAATAAATTTCCTTGCAATTAAACAAGTGCAAATCTTATCCGTGACGTTAATTGAAAATGGAAACACACGAAAGATCTAATAACTTTTTTCACTTATGTTTGAGATAGCTGTGATTGCAAGGCTGATGTATCAGTACTATGTTACAAATTTCTGATGGAAATTAAAAATGGTTTACCCAGGATAAAGCTATCTATTCTCTTAAGAAATTACACGACGGAAAAAAATCAGCAACACCAAAATGTAATTAGTGTTGTTGTTGTGGTCTTCAGTCCTGAGACTGGTTTGATGCAGCTCTCCAAGCTACTCTATCCTGTGCAAGCTTCTTCATCTCCCGGTACTTGTTGTAACCTACATCCTTCTGAATCTGCTTAGTGTATTCATCTCTTGGCCTCCCTCTACGATTTTTACCCTCCACGCTGCCCTCCAATGCTAAATTTGTGATCACTTGATGCCTCAGAACATGTCCTACCAACCGATCCCTCCTTCTTGTCAAGCTGCGCCACAAACTCCACTTCTCCCCAATTCTATTCAATACCTCCTCATTAGTTATGTGATCTACCCACCTAATCTTCAGCATTCTTCTGTAGCACCACGTTTCGAAAGCTTCTTTTCTCTTCGTGTCCAAAATATTTATAGTCCATGTTTCACTTCCATACGTGGCTACATTCCATACAAATACTTTCAAAACGATTTCCTGTCACATAAATCTATACTCGATGTTAACAAATTTTTCTTCTTCAGAAACGCTTTCCTTGGCATTGCCAGTCTACATTTTATATCCTCTCTACTTCGACCATCATCAGTTATTTTGCTCCCCAAATAGCAAAACTCATTTACTACTTTAAAGTGTCTCATTTCCTAATCTAATTCCCTCAGCATCACCCGAGTTAATTCGACTACATTCCATTATCCTCGTTTTGCTTTTGTTGATGTTCATCTTATACCCTCCTTTCAAGACACTGTCCATTCCGTTCAACTGCTCTTCCAAGTCCTTTGCTGTCTCTGACAGAATTACAATGTCTTTGGCGTACTTCAAAGTTTTTATTTCTTCTCCGTGGATTTTAATACCTACTCCAAAATTTTCTTTTGTTTCCTTTACTACTTTCTCAATATACAGATTGAATAACGTCGGGGAGAGGCTACAGCCCCTGTCTCACTCCCTTCCCAACCACTGCTTCCCTTTCATGCCCCTCCACTCTTATAACTGCCATCTAGTTTCTGTACAAATTGTAAACAGCCTTTCGCTCCCTGTATTTTACCCCTGCCACCTTTAGAATTTGAAAGAGAGTATTCCAGTTAACATTGTCAAAAACTTTCTCTAAGTCTTCAAATGCTAGTGTAGATTAATAAAATTTCTGGAATACATTTGTTTAGGTAAAATAGTCGTGTTTAAGTGATTAACATTGGAAGAACAAAGGCTAGCGTAAGCGCAAGATAAGGCATTGTAAATATGAAATCCTGGTACATTAGTGACCGGTGTAACCGTCAGAATGTTGAGTGCAAGCATGTAAACGTGCATGCATTGGCGTTAGTTTACTCATGTTGAGCTGGAAGGGGCGATCTGTAGTGATTACGTAGGTGAAGAACAACCATCGCTGCCAGCAGTCATGTACAGTTGTAAGAGGTCCGTAATTGAAGAATTTGTTGCTAGCGCACTCGAGCTGATGTAAATTCGATGTATTGCTCACGCGCTGCCTGCGATATGTAAGCTAGATGAGAATCTGAAACCAAAGAGCAGTATTGACTGCAGTAAGAACTGTGTAGCAGTAGGAGTAAGTTGTTGCTAGCGAGCAGTCGTGTCTGGTGTATCGTGTTGGCTGGGCCGGTCGTGTACAGCGATGCCGGTGCCTGAGAGTTGTAGTACAAGGTGAAAGCAGGCCCGCGCATATGTAGTATTGTTACATCAAGTCCCATGTAAATGTTTAAAAAAATCTGTTAATAATAATATTTCTCATAAAAAGTAACTTTTGACATTCATCTCAATTTAAAGAATTCACTAATTTCTCCAATCCTTGGCCATCCCGATTATTGAAAAAAAAATCAGTTCTTTCCTTTTATATAAGACAAATTTTGTCGGCCGGCATTGCACTTAGCTGCGCCAGGAAAATTTCTTATAGGACCAGATATATACGCGTTATCCGGCGATCTAATTAAGGTAAGATTTTTCAGTTTATTCAGAATGATGTTTCAGGGCCATGACGCAGCATTGCTGACGTCCAAAATTTACCAGGTTAAATTGACTGTCAATTATCGTAAGGTTATAAATGACCCACATATTTTTATTGAGAGATTAGTCACATTTTATTATTGATACGTTACGCAATTTTCCTGTTGGTAGGTTATACTGAATGTGAATGACATAATTGTATTTTTTTACTGTTGAGAGGTTTAGGAATTTTTCTGTTTTGAGGTTACACTAAATGAGAATATTATTCATATTATATCTTATTTTGCGGGGAGGTTACACAGTAGCTACATTCCTGCCAAGTCTTTCTGCAGTATTGCAGAAGGAACATCCAGCTTCTCGTAGGGCTATTACATGACCTCTTTCAGACACAGAGAGATGTTGATAAAGGCGTCTTTGTAGCCTTAAAGGCACTCCTGACTAATATCAACTCACCACGTCCAGTTTCGAACGTAACTAACGCTCACGACCGTTACAGAGTGAAGTTAAACAAATGTGGTTTGAATGCTCATAGAGGCGTTACTAACACCACTGTTAAGCGACTGACATGAAATTTTAGACATCATCTTTCGGATGTAGAAACACAGCTACCGACTTTTGTTTATGTTACACAACTCCCTCTTGGTGTTGCACGATATATTTTCTGTCAGTGTGCACGGCAGATTTCATCAACTAACCTAGGTCACAGGTCGTATGTGCATTTCACATTTCATTAATCACAGTTTAGGTGCATTACATTCCTCATAACAGTCTAGCCGACGTGGTGTACTGTAAGGTGTCAAAGTTGAGCGACTGTAGGAAGATAGACTTCTGGCCATTAAAATTGCAACACCAAGAAGAAATGCAGATGATAAACGGGTATTCATTGGACAAATTTATTATACTAGAACTGACATGTGATTACATTTTCACGCAATTTGGGTGCATAGATCCTGAGAAATCAGTACCCAGAACAACCACCTCTGGCCATAATAACGGCCTTGACACGCCTGGGCATTGAGTCAGAGCTTGGAGGGGGTGTACTGGTAAAGCAGCCCATGCAGCTTCAACACGATACCAAAGTTCATCAAGAGTAGTGACTGGCTTATTATGACGAGCCAGTTGCTAGGCAACCATTGACCAGACGTTTTCAATTGGTGAGAGATCTCGAGAATGCGCCGGCCAGGGCAGTAGTCGAACATTTTCCGTATCCAGAAAGGCCCGTACAGGACCTGCAAGTCCACTGTTCAAAGGTCCGTCAATACGAACAAGAGGTGGCAGTGACGTGTAACCAATGGCACCCCCATACAATCACGCCGGGTGATACGCCAGTATGGCGATGACGAATACACGCTTCCAATGTGCGTTCACCACGATATCGCCAAACACGGATGCGACCATCATGATGCTGTAAACAGAACCTGGTTTAATGCGAAAGAATGACGTATTGCCTGCCATTCGCGCGCCCAGGTTCGTTGTTGAGTACACCATCGCAGCCGCTCTTGTCCGTGATGCAGCGTCCAGGGTAACCACTGCCACGGTCTCCTAGCTGATAGTCCATGCTGCTGCAAGCGTCGTCGAACTGTTCGTGCTGATGGCTGTTGTCTTGCAAACGTCCCCATCTGTTGACTCAGGGATCGAGACGTGGCTGCACGATGCGTTACAGCCATGCGGATAAGATGCCTGTCATCTCTGCTAGTGATAGGAGGCCGTTGGGATCCAGCACGGTGTTCCGTATTACCCTCCTGAACCCACCGATTACTTATTCTGCTAGCAGTCATTGGATCTCGACCAAGACGAGCAGCAATGTGGCGATACGATAAACCGCAATCGCGATAGGCTACAATCCGACCTTTATCAAAGTCGGAAACGTGGTGGTACACATTTCTCCTCCTTACACGAGGCATCAGAACAACGTTTCACCAGGTAACGTCGGTTAACTGCTGTTTGTGTATGAGAAATCGATTGGAAACTTTCCTCATGTCAGCACGTTGTAGGTGTCGCCACCGGCGCCAGCCTTGTGTGAATGCCCTGAAAAGCTAATCATTTGCATATTACAGCATCTTCTTCCTGTCGGTTAAATTTCACATCTGCAGCACGTCATCTTCGTGGTGTAGCAATTTTAATGGCCAGTAGTGTACAAGACGACTTAGACAAAATTTCCAGTTGGCCTGATGAATAGCAGTTAGCCCTAAATGCGGAAGAATATAAGTTAATGCGGATGACTAGGAAGATCAAACCTGTAATGTTCGGATACAGTGTTACTATTGGCCAGCTTCACATAGTCAAGTCTTTTAAATATCTGGGCGTAACGTTGGAAAACGGTATGAGGTGGAACGAGCATGTGATAACTGTGGTAAGGAAGGCAAATGGTCGACTTCGGTTTAATGGGAGAATTTTAGGAAAGACTGGTTCAGCTGCGAAGGATACCGCATATAGGACTCTGGTGCGACCTATTCTTGAGTACTGGCCGAGGTTTGGGATCCTTCCCAGGTCGGACTGAAGACATCCAAGTAATTCAGAGGAGGGCTCCTATATTTGTTATCGGTAAGTTCGAATAACACGTGTTACGGAGATGCTTCGGAAATTCAAACAGGAATCCCTGGAGATAAGGAGGCGTTCTTATCGCAAAACACTATTGATAAAATTTAGAGAATCGTCATTCGAAGCTGACTGCCAAACGATAATGCTGCGCCAACATACAGTACATCGTGCGTAAGAACCACGAAGATACAGACACGAGAAATGAAGGCTCATACGGTGGCGTACAGACAGTCTTTCTTCTCTCGCTGTGTTTTTGAATGGAACAGGAGGGGAAATGACAAATAGTGGTACAGGTCACCCTTCCGCCTCGCACCTTACGGTGCCTTGTAGAGTATCTATGTAGCTGTAGATGTAGAAAATGATTCGGAGAAAATTCGTATTTAGGGGGAGAGTCATGAACAACAGTCCTGACCGATAGGGTGTGAGCGTTGAAGTGCAGAGGCCCTTAAAATCACATTTTTTAAAGTTTTTCTTTAATGACATGAAAACCGCAGCTTCTAGCAAAAATGTTTCCAAGCAGAACTTTGAAATACATTCAATTCTCTACAGGATAGGTCCTATTCACATTTTCTCTAGGACTAATTGTATCCGCGTTTCACCAGAGGAAAAGTAGCTGTCATTAGAAATACTGCATCAATAGTATAAATTTAATGATTAGTGTTAAATGAAGTGGATTAAGAAGAAATATCCAATATCTGTATCCCGCATAAGTATGACAGAACCGTATTATGGGATAAATTGTGGTCTGTGGTGTCATAGGGATTACTGTGGAGGGGGGGGGGGGGGGGGGGGGGAGAGGCGTGAGGCGAGGGGAAAAACGCAAGGGCCCGTAGATTGCGGTACTGTTGTCCAGCACTTCCTACCTTCATCAGTCTTCTAACTGAAGGCCAAGCAGGCGAGTCCCGAGTCCCTCTACTCCACAGTCTCTCAAGAATCAACAAGGATGTTTCATGAACTTACACTCCTGGAATGGAAAAAAGAACACAATGACACCGGTGTGTCAGACCCACCATACTTGCTCCGGACACTGCGAGAGGGCTGTACTAGCAATGATCACACGCACGGCACAGCGGACACACCAGGAACCGCGGTGTTGGCCGTCGAATGGCGCTAGCTGCGCAGCATTTGTGCACCGCCGCCGTCAGTGTCAGCCAGTTTGCCGTGGCATACGGAGCTCCATCGCAGTCTGTAATACTGGTAGCATGCCGCGACAGCGTGGACGTGAACCGTATGTGCAATTGACGGACTTTGAGCGAGGGCGTATAGTGGGCATGCGGGAGGCCGGGTGGACGTACCGCCGAATTGCTCAACACGTGGGGCGTGAGATCTCCACAGTACATCGATGTTGTCGCCAGTGGTCGGCGGAAGGTGCACGTGCCCGTCGACCTGGGACCGGACCGCACCGACGCACGGATGCACGCCAAGACCGTAGGATCCTACGCAGTGCCGTAGGGGACCGCACCGCCACTTCCCAGCAAATTAGGGACACTGTTGCTCCTGGGGTATCGGCGAGGACCATTCGCAACCGTCTCCATGAAGCTGGGCTACGGTCACGCACACCGTTAGGCCGTCTTCCGCTCACGCCCCAACATCGTGCAGCCCGCCTCCAGTGGTGTCGCGACAGGCGTGAATGGAGGGACGAATGGAGACGTGTCGTCTTCAGCGATGAGAGTCGCTTCTGCCTTGGTGCCAATGATGGTCGTATGCGTGTTTGGCGCCGTGCAGGTGAGCGCCACAATCAGGACTGCATACGACCGAGGCACACAGGGCCAACACCCGGCATCATGGTGTGGGGACGAACTCCTACGCTGGCCGTACACCTCTGGTGATCGTCGAGGGCACACTGAATAGTGCACGGTACATCCAAACCGTCATCGAACCCATCGTTCTACCATTCCTAGACCGGCAAGGGAACTTGCTGTTCCAACAGGACAATGCACGTCCGCATGTATCCCGTGCCACCCAACGCGCTCTAGAAGGTGTAAGTCAACTACCCTGGCCAGCAAGATCTCCGGATCTGTCCCCCATTGAGTATGTTTGGGACTGGATGAAGTGTCGTCTCACACGGTCTGCACGTCCAGCACGAACGCTAGTCCACCTGAGGCGCCAGGTGGAAATGGCATGGCAAGCCGTTCCACAGGACTACATCCAGCATCTCTATGATCGTCTCCATGGGAGAATAGCAGCCTGCATTGCTGCGAAAGGTGGATATACACTGTTCTAGTGCCGACATTGTGCATGCTCTGTTGCCTGTGTCTATGTGGCTGTGGTTCTGTCAGTGTGATCATGTGATGTATCTGACCCCAGGAATGTGTCAATAAAGTTTCCCCTTCCTGGGACAATGAATTCACGGTGTTCTTATTTCAATTTCCAGGAGTGTATATCGAACTTCCACAGGGCGCCACATGAATCACTGGTGTGGCAGTGCGTAAGTTCTTTCCTTGTTTCCCTTTGTGACAGTTTTGGAGTACGCCACGTCTGGCGTCGTAGTACCTGATGTAGTTCTATTCTTATTTTTTGCATCGCTTTATTAATGTATATTGTTCGCAATTTCTTGCGACTATTTTAACAGTGATTTTTGTAAACTGTATGTGTTGTTGTTGTTGTTGTTGTTGTTGTGGTCTTCAGTCCTGAGACTGGTTTGATGCAGCTCTCCATGCTACTCTATCCTGTGCAAGCTTCTTCATCTCCCAGTACTTACTGCAATCTACATCCTTCTGAATCTGTTTAATATATCCATCTCTTTGTCTCCCTCTACGATTTTTACCCTCCACGCTGCCCTCCAATGCTAAATTTGTCATCCCTTGATGCGTCAGAACATTTCCTACCAACCGGCCCCTTCTTCGTGTCAAGTTGTGCCACAAACTCCTCTCCTCCACGATTCCATTCAGTACCTCCTCATTAGTTATGTGGTCTACCCATCTAATCTTCAGCAATCTTCTGTAGCACCACATTTCGAAAGCTTCTATTCTCTTCTTGTCCAAACTATTTGTCGTCCATGTTTCACTTCCATACATGGCTACACTCCATGCAAATACTTTCAGATACGACACTTACATGGTTCAAATGGTTCTGAGCACTATGGGACAACAGCTGAGGTCACAGTCCCATAGAACTTAGAACTGCTTATACCTAACTAACCTAAGGACATCACACACATCCATGCCCGAGCCAGGATTCGAACCTGAGACCGTAGCGGTCGCGCGGTTCCAGACTGAAGCCCCTAGAACCGCTCGGCCACCCCGGCAAGAGCTTAAATCTATACTCGATGTACTGTACGTGTATTACAATAAAAATCCCCAACTCTTTGACGAACGTTGCCATTAGCGGCGACGAACGTTGCCATTAGCGGCCTACTGCCTAGCTTACATGGTCACTACAGGTGCTCCTTTGTATCAGTGTACGTTTTGACGTAAAGCCATGTTCATATCTGGACGCTACATTGTACATCGTCACGTTTACATATTTTGTGGCCAGTAACTTACATGCACCTCTGGTTGTAATGCGAGACTTACGTATATGGTATGTTATCTATCTTCTAACAGTGAAGCCTTAATTGCTATGTACTTTACGTGTACATCTACATACTCCGCTAGCCACCAAGCGGTGTGTGGCGGAGGGCACAATTCGCGCGTAAGTCATATCCCCCCCCCCCCCCTCCCGCCCCACCCGTTCCACTTGCGGATCGCGCGAGGGAAAAACGACTGTCTGAACGCCCCAGTAGGAGCTCTTATTTCTCTTCTCTTTGAATGATGATCATTATGCGATATGAAAGTTGGTGGTAATATATATGTTCTACATCCTCGGTGAAGATTGGATTTCGGAATTTAGAGAGCAGCCCCTTCTGTTTAGCGCGTCGTCTATCTGCAAGTGTGTCCCACTTCAAACTTTCTATGAGATTTGTAACGCTCTCGCGACGGCTAAATGCACCAGTTACGAATCTTGCCGCTCTTCTTTCGACCTTCTCAATCTCTTGAATCAGACCCAACTGGTAAGGGTCCTATACAGACGAACAATACTGTAAGATTGACGAACTAACGTGTTGTAAGCTATTTCCTTTGTTGAAGGACTGCATCGATTCAGGTTTCTACCAATAAACCGCAATCTAGAGTTCGCCTTACCCGTTACGTGTGTAATCTGATCATTCCATTTGAGATCATTTCGAATAGTCACACCCACATACTTGACTGATGTTACCGCTTCCATAGACTGATGATTTATTTTGTACTCATACATTAATGGGGATTTTCGCCTTGTTATACGCAGTAGGTTACACTGACTAATATCGAGAGATAACTGCCAGTCATTAAACTACGCATTTATTGTCTGCAAATCATCATTGATTTCTTCATAACTTTCGTGTGATACAACTTTCCTGTAGACTACAGCATCATCGCTAAACTGTCTCAGGCAGCTGTCAATACCATCAACCAGATCGTTTATGTAAATCGTAAAAAGCAGAGGATCAATTACACTGCCCTGGGGCACACCTGAAGTTACTCTTGTTTCTGTTGAAGTCACCCCGTTCAGGACGACATACTGCTCCCTGTCTGTTAGAAAACTTTCTATCCAGCAGCATACGTCATCGGATAGACCGTAAGCGCGCACTTTTTGTAGCAAGCGACAGTGTGGAACTGAGTCGAACGCCTTTCGAAAGTCGAGACATATGGCATCAACCTGGGAGCTGGTATCTAGAGCCTGTTGTATATCATGCACAAAGAGGGCCAGGTGTGTCTCGCATGACCGCTGTTTCCTAAAACCGTGCTGGTTTCTGCAGATGAGCTTCTCAGAGTCTAGAAAGGTCATTAAGTCTGAACACAAAATATGTTGCATGATTCTACAACAAATCGTTGTCAGTGAAATTGGCTGGTAATTATGTGCATCCGATTTTCTACCTTTTTATAGATTGCTATGACCTGGGCCTTCTTCCAGTCCCGTGGAACTTTCCGCCGTTTCAATGACCTCTGACAGATGACAGATAAGAATGGAGATATATTTGTAGCATAGTCAACATAAAATCTTACGGGGATACCGTAAGATACATAGTCTTGATTGCTATGTATCGTAACATCCGCTGTATTTTTTCCTTCAAGATGATTTGAAACGGGCAAGCCGTCCGAAAAAAGTCATCAGTAAATAAATAAAACCCTCCCAAGCAATTTATGACGGTTCCTGTAACCACATAGAAACTGCATACCTGTTTCAACTCCAGCATGCTCGAGATATAGAAATAATTTACAGGTGTAAGTTTATGTGCTCTAAGTCGAATTACTGAAACGGCGTCGAAGTTATGGCATTGAAGTTCTATGTACTGACTTGGCAGAAAATCCTAAGAAATTTTGGTCTTATGTCAAAGCGGTACGTGGATCAAAACAAAATGTCCAGACACCCTGTGACCAAAATGGTACTGAAACAGAGGATGACAGAATAAAGGCCGAAATACTAAATGTCTTTTTCCAAAGCTTTTTCACAGAGGAAGACTGCATTGTAGTTACTTCTCTAGATTGTCGCACATATGACAAAATGGTAGATATCGAAATAGACGACAGAGGGATAGAGAAACAAATAAAATCGCTCAAAAGAGGAAAGGCCGCTGGACCTGACGGGATACCAGTTCGATTTTACACAGAGTTCGCGAAGGAACTTGTTCCCTTCTTGCAGCGGTGTACCGAAGGTCTCTAGAAGAGCGTAGCGTTCCCCGCGTTTTCAAGAATGGACGTCGAACAGATGTGCAGAACTATAGACTCTAACGTCGATCAGTTGTAGAATTTTGGAACACGTATTATGTTCGAGTATAATGACTTTTCTGGAGACTAGAAATCTACTCTGTGGGAATCAGCATGGGTTTCGAAAAAGACGGTTGTGAAACCCAGCTCGCGCTATTCGTCCACGAGACTCAGAGGGCCATAGACACGGGTCCACAGGTAGATGCCGTGTTTCTTGACTTCCGCAAGGCGTTCGATACAGTTCCCCACAGTCGTTTAATGAACAAAGTAAGAGCATATGGACTATCAGACCAATTGTGTGATTGGATTGAAGAGTTCTCAATGGAGAGGTCTTCCGATGTAAGAGTGATTTCAGGTGTGCCGCAGGGGAGTGTCATAGGGCCGTTGCTATTCATAATATACATAAATGATCTTGTGGATGACATCGGAAGTTCACTGAGGCTTTTTGCAGATGATGTTGTGGTGTATCGAGAGATGTAACAATGGAAAATTGTACTGAAATGCAGGAGGATCTGCAGCGAATTGACGCATGGTGCAGGGATTGGCAATTGAATCTCAATGTAGACAAGTGTAATGTGCTGCGAATACATAGAAAGATAAATCCCGTATCATTTAGCTACAAAATAGCAGGTCAGCAACTTGAAGCAGTTAATTCCATAAATTATCTGGGAGTACGCATTAGGAGTGATTTAAAATGGAATGATCATATAAAGTTGATCGTCGGTAAAGCAGGTGCCAGACTGAGATTCATTGGAAGAATCCTGAGGAAATGCAATCCGAAAACAAAGGAAGTAGGTTACAGCACGCGTGTTCGCCCTCTGCTTGAATACTGCTCAGCAGTGTGGGATCCGTACCAGACAGGGTTGATAGAAGAGATAGAGAAGATCCAACGGAGAGCAGCGCGCTTCGTTACAGGATCATTTAGTAATCGCGAAAGCGTTACAGAGATGATAGATAAACTCCAGTGGAAGGCTCTGCAAGAGAGACGCACAGTAGCTCGGTACGGGCTTTTGTTGAAGTTTCGAGAACATATCTTCACCGAAGAGCCAAGCAGTATATTGCTGCCTCCTACGTATATCTCGCGAAGAGACCGTGAGGATAAAATCAGAGAGATTAGAGCCTACACAGAAGCATACCGACAATCCTTCTTTCCACGAACAATACGAGACTGGAATAGAAGGGAGAACAGATAGAGGTACTCAAGGTACCCTCCGCCACACACCGTCAGGTGGTTTCCGGAGTATGGATGTAGATGTAGAAGGATGCAGTTCGGACCACTACATTATGCTTCGTATCTGTCTGTGCTGTGCCTTCCGGGTGTGTACGTGAAAATGAGGACCTCTCGCCCCGCTTGCCGGTCGTGTCACTGCGTAATGTAAGTCTTCAGATCGTGACCGTCTTCCAAGACACATCCTCGCCGGTAGCTGCTGAGACTGCGGGCGCGGCACCCATAAAACACGCGCCCCGGGTGTCCTTATCTAGACGGCCGCTTTTAACAGAGCGCGAGTTAACGCAGACAGCATCCTGCCTGAGCTTTCTCCGGCCTGTGCCATCCCCGTTCCCCCTCCCCCCCCCAGTCCCCTCTCCCCCCACCGTCACACCCGCTCCCCCCCCCCCCCCCCCCCCCCCCCCCGCCCACTGCCCCTTGACCAAACCGCCTGGTGCAGCAGCTGCACAGGCCAGCGGTTCATCAGTCGGCGCGTGTCTGCGTGCCCGCGGAGGCTGTGTTCTTTCACGCCGGCGTCCGTTTCTCTCGTGGAGCTCATCAGACCAACAGGTAGGCAAACAGGCCTGAGCTTCTGCGCATGCGCTGTATTCGAGTGTCCGCTGTTCGATCCTAGCTGACAGGTGGTTATCGATGTTGGTGAACGGGGCACAGCCACGCCAAGTTGAAAAGCAGCGTACGCGCCGAATTTTACGCGGAATGATTGCAGTGCCCCCTGTCATTTTTGCTCTTGCGAATTGCCTAGTACAGTGACCAGCGGAGGACGCTTCATCCACAGCCACATTTCGCTTCTCGTGGCGCTGAGCCAGTATGTTCCTTACTCATTCACTAAGCGTTTCGGCTTCCCTTTCGTCCTCGTAGCAGTCGCGACGAAAGAGACACGGTGTTAGGTTTCCGACGGTGTTCGAGAACATTCTGTCGTTCAGTTACTAACTGTCGTCTGAAGACGGACGTGCGAAACTCGACATCGATAATATGTTTCCTATGTGTTCATACATAGTCACATTCCCGCCACAGCAATTTTTGAGGAGATAAACTTCACTTTAAAAGTTTCAACATGATCTTCTTTGTCTTTAGAGTGAAACTCGTGTAGATCTGTATCTCATTATAGCGTATAATTACTGAAAATGAAGGAGACGAAACTTCTTTCATCTGTCACAGTATCGTTATGCTTTTGCTGCACAATAATGCAACATATGTGTGGAATCTGTACAACCCTTGTTCTTAGACTGCTGTGCAGATTCTAGACTTGCCGGTAGCATTCAAAAGGAAATCTCACCATTAATTGTTTAACATGATATACGCTCCTAATGAATTACTCTCAGTTGAGGTGTACATCTGAGTGTGCGTTTGGATTTAAAATTACAGTGTCTCTCCTATTTACGCATTAGAAAATAATTTATAATCGATGATGCCTTCAAGTTTAAAGTGAGAGAATACAACTGCAAAATGTGAATATCAATCGTGATAAAAGAATATGAGTCTTATATCTGAAGACGTCATGAATATTTAAAAACTTGTGTTCGCTGGATGGTAGTGTAAACAAGTCGTAAATGCGTTGTATGAGTTCACTCAGGCTACGGTTAGTCTTGATCCAAGAATTAAATCCGTTTCGTATTGACCAAAAGAGTTGAATATTATTCCCTTCGCCGGCCGAAGTGGCCGAGCGGTTCTAGGCGCTACAGTCTGGAACCGCGCGACCGCTACGGTCGCAGGTTCGAATCCTGCCTCGGGCATGGATGTGTGTGATGTCCTTAGGTTAGTTAGGTTTAAGTATTCCTAAGTTCTAGGGGACTGATGACCTCAGAAGTTAAGTTCCATAGTGCTCAGAGCCATTATTCTCTTATTAAACCTTGTGTTTTTATGCACGGAAGTAGTTTACCTTTAATTAACAGTCGAAAGAACAGCTCACATGCTAATTGTATGACACACATCGCGCCTTGAAATGTGCGTTGTCGTTTAGTTCAGATGCAAGACCATGCCGTGCGTAATGGTGGGAATCGTCGTTTGACAGTTGGCCTTAGCGATGCGTTCAGAGTGAGGACGGACCTGTTTCAGTACACATAGCATTCCATGAACTGTTACACTCCATAAATAACGTGTTTATATTATTGTTCTCCATAATGAACGAATCTCCTCACGCTGGGTTTATTTTTCTCTGAATATTTATGATCTAGTAGTAAGCCGATTATAGTACATAGTCCTTACTCGATAGCTTCAACAATAATTCCTTCGTTCCTAATTACTATATATTGTTATCAGTCCATGAGCTGTGGTCATAATTACCCATGCCGTTCACGTGATGTTTCCTGTTATTCTGTGATCTTGGTAGACCATATGTGTTTACTTTTTCAAGTATGGCTAAAAGGGCTTGCGTATTTTTTTCGTAAATACGTCAATTTGCTTCAGTTTTCGATTTTGTTCAAGTGTTATTCGGACTGTATATACGCAGATGTGAGGATGGTCATTGACTGAAGTCGATATCTGGGGATAACATTTTGTCATCTTACACTGGAAACAAATTTATATACCTCGTGGATCACATTGTGTTCAAATGCGACCATTTCGCAGTTTGGGAAAAGAATTTTTTAGTTAGATGTCAATATTTGCAACTTCTTTGGAGTAGTTAATTCTGCGTGTTCCAGAAATGTTTAGTGAAAGGGCTGACAGCGGGAATTTCTAAAGATTACAACTTGATAAAAAGAGCTGTAGGGAGGATTATAGTATGGAACTGCTGAATTATTATCAGTTACACGAACAGAATCAGAGAGAGGCCAAGTAAAAACAAATAAAAGTAGCTGGCGTAGTTTGCATCCATTCCATGATGTACATTATTACATTTTAAGATACGTCCTCAAGATATGCTTTTCCCAACTCACAAGTGCGTAATACGAATTATTTGTGAATATTTCGTCCATAAGGGATTGCATTATGAATGCTGCGACTGTTGATAGATACAAATGAAACAGTTTCTGCATCAGTTGCTTGTTTATGTTGTCACTATGCGTTTCGATGGTTCACATCTTCATCGTCAGGTGGAGAACTGTTTATTTACATGGCTGGTGTTAGTGAAGAGTATAGACGTGTTTTCACAGTGGCAGACCGAGGGTAGTGTAAGTTATTGTGCATCTTTTTCTAATGATAAAAGTTTTTGATTTAGAAAAGGCTCTTTAGAGGTTAAGAAACATGAATTCCTGACAATGAATTGTATTTACAGGGTCAGGGGAGAGGACATACATTAGGCAACAGTATGCAGCCCCTTTACAACTCTGTTGTCCCTCAAAAGACACAAATAACCTACACTGCCTTTGCCCTGCGACTGTTGAAAGACGCCTGTACTCATCACCAGAATTAGCTGTGTCACTAAATAGTTCTCCACCTGAAGATAATGGTGTGAGCCATCAAAACGAGTAGTGGGTAAATAAACAACTGTTTTATTTGTATGAATTGTCAGTAATATGAATTCAAACGTAGGCAGTTCAGACAATATTTGATGCGTAAATACTGCTTCTTAGTGTCCTTATTTCTCTCAATACACCACTTTTCTCAACAGATCACTAATTTCCCAAAATCAGTACTACAAATAAGAACAATCTACATAAATACAAAAATTGTTCTGGAACTCAGTTACTTGTAGCTATCAAAAACGGTCAGCTACCAATAAAGTGCAGATTAAAGAAAGTGTGAAAGACTTACCATAGGCCAAGTCCGTCCTCTCCATCATCGTACTGTTTCGCAGGAGTTGCTGACGTCAGATTATGTGAGTTCTATAAAAACGTCAACATCTGCTCTATTAAGGTGCATCAACGTCATCAGTATAGGAGTCAATATTCATTCGTCTCATTTGACAATGGTTGGCTATTGCAACCGTCAATTGTGTTTATTTGAGTATGTGAATAAACTGTATTTACATATTTATGGCAGCTGCCGTATAAAAATTTGTAAAAAGAAAAGTTTTCAATCTTGTTTGCGTGTTCCATATCACTAAAACAATGTAATTTTTTGTGTGAAATATTTATTCTGTAATTGGTTTTTATCACATGTCCTACATTCAACGATGCGTTATCACTGTGTGTCCGTGGAACGAGCAATAGAATGAACGTGCCATAATTAAGAGGCCTATTCGGAAATTAAGGTCCGATCGGTCGCGAAATGGAAGCCACTGCGCAAATCAAAAATGTTTTATTTTCATCAGTTAGCCACACCTTCCATCTATTTCTCTACACAGTCGCCTCTCCCACTTAGACATTTGTCGTAGTGTTGTACCAACTTTCCAGTACCCTCGTCATAAAGAGCAGCCGCCTGCCCTTATCGCCACTTCTCTGCGCTGGTATGCAGGTCGTTGTCTGTGCCAAAATGTCTTCATGAGAGCAGAGATGAACATCCGAGAGAGCCAAGTCCGGGCTGTATGGTGGGCGATCAAAGATTTCCCATGGAAAACGCTACAGGAGCGTCTTCCTTGCCCCTTTCAGTGTGCTGCCAAGAATTATGACAGTTAGGTGGGCTGCATGACATATGGCGAAATCTCTCACCAGGTCTTGATACCTGGGGGGAGACACTATTTTCCAGGCATCTTTATGTGCTGGCTGTGCCCTCAGAACCGAAAAGAGCGACATTACGCGATCGACAAGCATACTAGAGACACTGCCCAACACATGTATGCAAAACCTTGTCGGACTTGCGCCGCGGTTTCCATTTCGCTCCCGATCGGACCTTACTTTCCGGATAGCCCCCGTATGTTCTTCACCTCCCAGAAATGGAAAAATTTTTGTTGTTAAGAGCGTTGCAAGTGAGTCGAGTATGGTAATAACGCTTTCACACACATTGTTTGTCTTTCGGCTAGTTTTTAACATAATGGATTCACGGTAAGCTCTAGGCTACCGAGTAAACAAACATTTGCCTTTGCTTTGTAGGCCGTGTGTTTTAATGTCACTTTCTCCGTAATTGTTTATCTTGCGGCTGACGTTACAAACTATTATCTGGGTGCTTCCCACTCGCTTTCTCCGTTAGTGGTGGTGTGACGCAAAGAACATTAATTCTGGCGCGGGACTCAACGCGTAATTCCGCTAAGCAACGGCAGTATGTGACATGAACAGACCAAGTATACCGATGCCACGTTTATGCAGAGACATGCATAGGTAAGTGATTTGGTATAAGACTCTATGGTTGTCATACTTCGTACACGTTTTCTGCAGGTAGAAAGACTGTCGATGTTGGTCCGTACGAGATCAGTTCCTGAAATTTTACCGCCATGGTAATTTCGTGAGCTATACATTATCTGATCAAAAATATCCGGACACCGCTATGTAATGCGGGCGGAATAGACCACTAGAGGCGGACCAGACAGTGTAAAAGAAGGCGAGCAGAATGCTGTTGTCAGTAGAGAAGTAGTAAGAGCCGAATGGGATGGCCAGGGGCCCTATTCTGTATCGTTCATACCGATCGGTGTAGTAGGTTTGTCTCGGTAGTGACGTCATTTTCGGTTCTTTATCGAAATATACTATTCAGTAAGCTTCTGAGACCTGTTGCTGAACGGTCCTCCCACCGATTTTACGACAATTGTAACGGGAGGTTTTGCATTTCGGTGTGGCTCTGTCAATCGGTGAGCTGTGGTTTACGTACACCTATAATTTGTTATTTTAAACATATTTAGCGGTTTTAGCTTTGGGTTTAGTGATTGTCTTACTAAAGAACCACCAGAGGACGCATCCGGATGGAAAGTGAGTTCATAATAGACTATTTTCCTTTGCTAGAAATATGGTTAGGTTAGGTTGATACTGTGAATGATTACATCCAAAAATAAAAAAAAAACATTTTCAGTCAATATTCTCTCAAAATACGTGTTATTTTTATGCAAATAAGAGTTTAAAGATCATTAAATATCAAGACATCTGCTCTGCTTACGCATATTACATGAGTGTGAACTGACGTTACCAGTGAGTTTGTGTACTTTTTCACATAAATGGTTTAGTTAGTAATTGTCGAAACGTGTTTACAACTTTCAAGTAACAATCGAAAGCAATTATGTGAAGCCTGATACTGGAAACCTGACAAACTATGACGCATTTATGACTTTCGCAGCACCGTTTGGAAACGAAGTCAGCCTGCGTTCCTCTACGCAATAGTATGACAATTGAGCATAGCGTTTCCGCTGTATGGCGTGGCCAAGTGATTAGCGCGCGGGGATGCGACATGAAAAGACACTAATTAGCGCACGGTGCAAAAAAATTTTTCCTCTTCATATATGCAACACTCTCTGAGTCATTGTTATTCGTGTAAGTTAAGATTTTTCTGCGATATTCGTTATTACTTATATGTAAGAGCGTACTTTCTCAGCAATGCTTTCGTGATTTCTGTGTTTAAAAAAACGAAGTACGAAATTGCTGTGAGTGAAACAACCAACACTGACCTTTATATTTTTTCTTGTCAGAAATAATTCATCACCTTTTCTGAATGTGTAGCGATTTCCGAGTATGCGGTGAGACAGTAATCTAAGAGCACAGCTTACATTACTGGGATTGTAACAAGCAGCAGTCATCTTCATAATCTTGCTTGTCACAAGTATTTATCTGCGATCGAATCCTCAATGACAGTAGACAGACATGAAAGATCCCCGCCTTAATATTTTTTGACTCTAGCACCATATACGAAACATTTTCATTCATGAGATACATGTTATAAACTTCGGCAAACTACAGAAGCTCTCGAAAATGCGTTTTTTCAGTTTTGTTTTTAAGACCCAGATCGTTGACGTATCATGTAGGGAAGTGGGTTACTTAATCATTTGGATCTCTAGGCGCGAGTTATAACCACATTCTGTATATTTTCTTATCCTTTGAAACTCTCAGTATCAATTTTTCCGGTGTTTTTACAGATGTATCAGTACAATGTGGTACTACACACTATTTCTCACTCATTTTCCGAAACGTAAAATCCAAAATCCAAAACACGATGTTAGTGTGAAAGAGAATAAGATGACATAATGTGACAATCTGCAGAATACAGTCAAATACGCTATCGTTATTATGCATGCATGGAAAGATGCGATCAGGGAAACTAAAAATTTCTATGCATTTCAGCTGAGAATCATGGAAATGGATATACTGCGCCTGATACTGTTAAGGAGGAGGAGGCAAGAGCGATGAAGACGGGCACGTCAGCTCGATGGAATGCGGCGTCATGCATTATACCATAACGTTATGGCAACGTAAACACAATTTTCAGTACTTCGAAGAATAGCGCGCCTGTGTCGTCTCCTAGCCGCTTTGTGTTCGTGGCGCTGTGCGCGCTGCAGTGCGCATGCGTGGACCTGCGGCCGCTTGCTTTTGATTGGCTTGCGCGACGCAAACCGTCAACAGCGCTTCGGTTCTCTAGACCCGAACGGAATCGCTTCCATAATGCATACTGAATAATGCAGGGGTTCTAATTCGAGTACTAGACCGTTCGGTGCTCTTGAGTATCGAAACGATCGGCACCATGGCTGAAAGATACAGAATAGGCACCCAGGCCTGAACCCTCCGATGATTATTGCCCGATGGAGCATAAAACACGATGCATTCGAAAAGGTCACCTGTTGCCACTCTGTGGTCGTCCTGTTGCGGTACTGACATGCAAATTCTCGCCTTCGCTGCTGATGAGCAGAAGTCAGTATGGGTGCGTGAACATGACCTCTTCTGTGGAGGCACATGCGCAGGAACGATCGCTGAACAGTTCTCGAGAAGACACTGTTGGTACCCCTTGGTTCACCTGAGTGATCAGTTGCTCAACATTTGCATGTCTATTCCCCCATACACGTCTCCACAGCCATCGCTCACCTCTGTCATGTACAGCTCGAAATACCACATTCACCTCGGCACCGGTTTTGGATAGCTCCATGGTATACTTGAAACACGCGGCACGCGAACGGATTTGCAAACTTGCCGTTTCGGAAATGCTTTCACCCTTGAGCCGAAAGCTAATGATCAGCCCTTTTGGACACCAATTCGCTGTTTCCGCGTCCCTTTCGACACGCTTTTTACCCCCTCCTCTGCTAGTGGTCCCACTTGTCATCTGTGAGTGCTCTTGCCGACTGACGTCGAACATAGTCGGCGCTCATATTAATTTGTGACTGGACTTTCCAGTTGTGTCATACGCTAATTGGATTTTTTTTTTTCATACATCCTCAGCCTCAAGTGCGGGAGTGGCTCAAGTGGCTCTGAGCACTATGGGACTTAACATCTGAGATCATCAGTCCCCTAGAACTTAGAAGTGCTTAAACCTAACTAACCTAAGGACATCACACACATCCATGCCCGAGGCAGGATTCGAACCTGCGACCGTAGCAGCGCGCGGTTACGGACTGAAGCGCCTAGAATTGCTCGGCCACAGCGGCCGGTTCTCAAGTGGGAGAACAGCTGATGAATATATGAGAAGTAATAATAACAATGCCAGTCGCATCTCGATATCTCTCTGTTTAAATGCTACCGGTTCCGCTAGTCCACTCCAGCTTCATAAAGTCTCAATGTTATTATCATTATTTGTCATACCACTGATTATGGCTCGTAAACGCTTTAGCGTAGAAAAGAATAAAAGGTATTTAAATAACAGGTGACAGTTGAAGCCTTTGTCTGTCGATACTAAACGGATCTACGACGGGCTTTGCTGTTCGTCTACATCTGCATGGGTACTCAGCAAATCACATTTAAGTGCCTGGAAGAGGGTTCATCGAACCACCTTCACAATTCTCTATTATTCCAGTCTCGTATAGCGCTCGTGAGAATATTCCGTCGAAACGAAAAACGCCTTTCTTAATGATTTCCAGCCCAATTCCTGTATCATTTCTGTGACACTCTCTCCCATATTTCACGATAATACAAAACGTGTTGCCTTTCTTTGAACTTTTTCGATGTACTTCGTCAGTCCTACGTGGTAAGGATCCCACACCGCGCAGCAGTATTCTAAAAGAGGAGGGAAACGCGTAGTGTAGATAGTCTCCTTAGGTCTGTTACATTTTCTAAGTGTCCTGTCAATAAAACGCAGCCTTTGGTTAGCCTTCCCCACAACATTTTCTATGTGTTCTTTCCAATTTAAGTTGTTCGTAATTGTAGGTATTTAGTCGAATTTACGGCGTTTACATTAGACTGATTTATCGTGTATCCGAAGTTCCTTTTAGCACTCATGTGGATGACCTCACACCTTTCGTTATTAGGGTCAACTGCCACTTCTCGCACCATTCAGGTATTTTTTATAAATCGTTTTGCAGTTTGTTTTGATCTTCTGACGACTTTATTAGTCAATAAACGACAGCGTCATCTCCAAACAACCGATGACAGCTGCTCAGATTGACTCCCAAGTCGTTTATACAGTACGGAGCGCCGGAAATCTCTTCTGTTTGACTGTATGACTTTCCGTCAATTACTATGAACTTTGACCTCTCTGACAGCAAATCGCAAATTCAGTCACATAATTGAGACGATATTACATAAGCACGCAATTTTACTACGAACCGCTTGTGTGGTACAGTGTCAAAAGCCTTCGGGAAATCCAGGAATACGGAATCGATCTGAAATCCCTTGTAAACAGCACTCAGAAACCCATGTGAATAAAGAGCTAGTTGTATTTCACAGGAACGATGTTTTCTAAACCCATGCTGACGGTGTGTCAATAGACCGTTCTCTTCGAGGTAATTCATAATGTTCGAACACAATATATGTTCCAGAATCCTGCTGCATATCGACGTTAACGATATGGGCCTGCAATTTAGTGGATTACTCCTACTACGTTTCTTGAATATTGGTGTGACCTGTGCAACTTTTCAGTCTTTGGTTACGGATCTTTCGTCGAGCGAACGGTTGTATATGATTGATAAGTATGGAGCTAGTGTATCAGCATACTCCGGAAGGAACCTAACTGGTATACAGTCTGGACCAAAAGACTTGCTTTTATTGATTTGAGTTGCTTCACTACTCTATTTACTTCGACGTTACTCATGTTGGCAGCTGTTCTCGATTCTAATTCTGGAATATTCAATACGTCTTCTTTTGTGAAGGCATTTCTGAAGGCTGTGTTCAGTAAATCTGCTTTGGCAGCACTGTCTTCTGTAGTATCTCCATTGTTATCGAGCAGAGAACGCATTGATTGTTGCTTGTCGCTAACATACTTCACATACGGCCAGAATCTCTGGATTGTCTGCCTGGTTTCGAGACAACGTTTCGTTGCGGAAACTGTTATAGGCGTCTCGCATTGAACTCCGCGCTAAGTTTCTAGCTCCTGTAAAGGATCGCCAATCTTGGGGATTTTGCGTCTGTTTAAATTTGGCATGTTTGTTTCGTTGTTTCTGCAACAGTTAGGGTCTTTGAGACTTCAGTAAGTAAATTACACATGTCGTCGCCAAGACCATTGTCGAATAAGAGTACCGCATTGTCAGAAGACAGTGCATGTTCCCGATTTCCTTCACTGTTGCCTTGCGGTACGAGTAACAGAAGCGAGTAACTGGAAACATACTGCAAAGATGAAATACGCAGGATGTACGAGTCTTGTGAGAAAAACGTCTAAGCTCCACACCGACATTCGGTGAAATTCTGGCAGTAAATGGACGAAATGCAGTTTCGCGTCCAGCCGCAGTGAACTGGTGTCATTAATGTGACAAAGTTTCTGCTCTATCGTGGGTGAAGGAAGGCCTTCGACATTGAGCGTGGATGACAATGTCCAGGTAATCGGGGAACTTAGTAGAACGTTCTTACCGTTGTTTTACAGAGACTGTGTTGAAAAATAGTGTCACGTTTCCATGACTTAGATGTGGAGTGCAGCATTCAATGAACGCTGCTTCGCCTGCCTTAATAACGTGTAGCTTACTTACTGAAGCCCCTCGCATAACCAAACTACGCCAGCTTCCGTGGTCGGTGTTTATCTTCTTTGTGATAAATAGTTCCCTTTTATCTTTGCTGTTTTGGCAGTGGTCCAAGTCGTTTTTTTTTTCTGTCTGGTGTTTCGCCTCGTGCTGCTGGAGATAACTGATTGAGTCTCCAACATCAAATGTGTCAAAAGAAGGCAAATTAATTGCCAACTCAGCTAGCGAGGCAGCAGAACTGTCGTTAGTAACCACGCAACTGTCGTCTTCATGTGACGTAATCGGGAAAGCACAGAAGATTGCTGAGCCCGTTCGTATGGCGAGGGAGAGCACATTCGACAAAAGTTGCGGCGCTGTCAGTTTTATTTAGCTGTTCGCTCATAATCTCATTTAAGTGCTGTCTGCTCACGGTTAAAAATGTTTCCATGTTTTTAATTCCGTGGCCACTGTATACATTACGACTTAGTGATGACTGGCCATTGACAGAACTTCAGTGTTGGTGGTCCTCTGGCCCTGGTGCATGAACTGCTACAGTTAAACGTATTTCCCGAACAACAAATGAAGTACAGACATGGAAAACCATGTAAGCCCCAAAAACACGTTTCTTGTAGTGGTCATTTTCGCAGCAGCTGTATATAAATTGCAGTTGTTTCAAAGAAAATGCCTTTTGCATGTTGCACATCGAAATTTTTATTTTTATTTATGCACCCAGATCCGTTTCACCTTTTTTATAAGGCATCTTCAGTGGGTGTCCTGAAATATTATATGATTTGTACTTTTTACACATAGGTTATGGTTTCACATCTAGGTTACAGATTTAAATACAATTCCTTAACTTTTTTTTTTACGAAATATAAAGGTACTTACAAGTAACTTCTAATTCACTTCATCTAAGCTAACTGCTTTTCCTCACCTGGCAACCAGGTGGACATCTTACAGTTCACTTTCAGTTCACTGTTTTCCTTACACATCACTGCAACTGCCATCTTTTTAATAATAAATAAAAATAAAAATTTCGATGTGCAGCATGCAAAAGGCATTTTCTTTGAAACAACTGTAATTTAAGTCCCAAAAAAGTCGAAAGTCATTTTATTGGTCAGTAGAACGATTAATCCAGCAAGGTGGCGGGCACAGTTTGCGGCAAAAACACCTCCCATATTTCAAAAAGTGATTTCAAGCAAACAAAGATTCAGAGAAAATGCTTTATTTGTGGACTACGAATACTACGTCATTTTACACTAGCTAGTTTTTAAAGTTCTATACGGTAAATGGCGTCCTCTATTGTTGACAACGTGACAGAGCCTTTCCCAAAAAAAGCTGGCCATAGCTCTTCGTGCCTTTTCCGCTAGAATGGCAGCAACTTCCGGGGTGATTGCCTTCTTTAGTGCTTCCAGGGTTGTGAAGTGGTGTTTGTACACTCAAGTATTTCAGAGTCCCCAAAGAAAAATTTGAAAGATGATAAATCGGGTGAGTTTGGGGGCGATGCGGTTTGTCCTAGCGAAGAGCGAAGACGTCTAAGAAACAACTGTCTCAAAACTTCTAGATAATGGCGGTAAGTGTGAACTGTGGCTCCGTCTTGTTGGATCTAACCAGCTCCCCTTCATGTTCCCAGCAAAGTGGTTCTACTGAGTCGGGGGAAGGTCTCTGTCATGTGACAGTGAAGTTAATGAAGGTTTTCTGCTGTCCAGTATCTGAAATTTTATTTACAGTACCTGAGAAGAAATCAAAACAACGCCTGCTGAATTCTCTGAAGAGTTGGGTGACAAACAGCTCTGCGAGTTTCAAAATCTCTGTCGCTTAAATCTTGGGAACCATCATTTAGTATGGGAGTATTTGAAATTTCTCTGCAGCATTCTTATTTCAGTCCTGTCAAGCAATTGCAGGGCAACTGCATGTGTAAGAACTGAACGGTTTGGAGATTGCTGCACGGCGCTCATCCACGCGCCACATTTTTTGGCCTTGTTACAGTCGAATGTCGTCTAGTAGATTTTGTTTTCAGTGGAGAACCTGATGCTCTTAAGTTTGACAGCCAAACTCGGATAGTTTTTCTATCAGGAATAGAGCCATGTCGGTCAAGTTCGAATCGAATGCGAAATGCTCTCTGAGTAGTAATCACAGAATCACCATTACGAATATACTCCTCCACAACAAAAGTACGATACTCATCTAGCCAAGCCATTGTGCCTACTGAAAATGACAGTCATGCCGTTATCGGTCGATACCCCCTCCACATCAGAATACCCACCACAGCTCACACAGCGGCCTTTCCAAATAGAGGAGGTCTTTTTTGTCAGACCTTGTAGAACAGCACCGATTGTACAACTCTAGAAGTATTACATTAGTGGTAAGTGTGAGGGCCTTGGCACACAGAAGACACGAAGTCCACGTCACAGAACAATCTGGACAAGAGTATCCTTCATGCTTTTCATTGTGTCATACTTTCGGCGGCGTTTTGTTATAAGTGATTTAGTCATTTGATTAAGTGGAAAGGGAGTCGATAAAGGTGATTACTTTCAAACCAGTAAGTTGACATCTCTTATTGTTATGTGAGATCTCTCTGTGGCTATGCTCCTTCAGGAAGCAACGAAGTTCCCATGATCTGTGAGCCAGATGTTAATGCTCAGTTTGGTTGTTCTTATCTATACTTGACAGAATATCAGGCAATTTTATGATATGCACCAGATCCTGTATACACCTGCAAAGCGCAGGAACGTAAGAGAATCCAGTTCTCCTTTGCCAGATACACATCTCCTTTGCCAGTTACACTGTTAACGAAAATACGAATACTGTTATCTCCAAGTTTCTCGTACAGGTTAAAACACTGGTAGTTATAATTTCGGACAGATCACATTTCACAGTGATTACCACGAAGACGACGTTCCAAACAATTTTGGAAACAACAGAAACACCAAAGCAAGCAAAGATCACAGTGCGACGGGAGAAATGTCAACATTTGGGGGAAAAGGATGGTTCCAAAGGAGGATCTCCCTTCTGGCCATTCAGGGAAGTGGACAACATGGAAGACTCTCAACAGACTACACTCTGGTACCACGAGATGGAAGACCAACCTGCTGTGAGTCAGTTGCCAGTTGTTTTTTTTTTTTTTTTCCAAGTGCGGTGCTGCGTAGCCTAACAACCATGTTCTTCATCTGCAGCCACATTCACCATGAGAGGCCTGATGAGTGCGACATCGCACTCGACATGTCCAATTAACGGCCAGCCAGTGTATAAACTTATGTCAAGGATCGATTACCTTTTGTTGATTATTGAATTTGTACTTCTGAGACGATAATAAATAAACAAAACAGGATAGTCAGCGTAAAATATGATAGTCCTGATGATCCTATCTGATATATCGTTAATGTACGTTTAAGAACATTAGAGGTCCTGTTACGCTTCGTTGGGGCGCAACCATTGTCACTTTCTGTTGAATATTCACCGCGTAGTCCTGTGTTTTGTTGGTGAAATTAGCCCATCTTTTGATTACATGTAAATATGACACCACAGAGGCTTAAAGCCTCTTTCGCTTGTTCTAGTTTTTGTGTGTACCTCAGATGTACACATTCAGAATTTTTTTGTGTTCCTACATTCATATCTGATACGAATAGTGTTCTTTTATTGAAGCGCATCCCTTATGCTAATCTTGTTCTGACGTATTCCTTTCTTCGCCCATCCTGTGTAATCTTAACTTTTGAGACACGAGGGCTGTGTTATTTCTTTCACAATATTGTTCCCAGTTTTTATGTTAAGCAAGTTACAATTTCTTCCTACTACTCTACATCATCTTCGTCTTCATTTGTTGGTTGGTTGATTTGGGGGAGGGAACCATACAGCAAGGTCGTCGGACCAATCTGATTAGTGAAGGATGGCGAAGGAGGTCCGCCATGCCCTTTCAGAGAAACCATTTGCCTGAAGCGATTTAAGGAAATCATGGAAACCTAAATCAGGGTGGCAGGACGGGGGTTTGAACCGTCGTCCTCCCGAATGCGATTCCAGTGTACTAATCATTGGGCCACCATTCTCAGTCTTCACTTTGTTTATCCTGTACTAGTGACCCAGGCTCTGCACCGGTAGCACTAATAAGTACAACTGAACGATTTGTCTAGGTTACCGATAGTAAATTGTGAACACAAGCCTACTTCGTGAACCAGTCTATCTATTGCTGAAAACTACACTCCTGGAAATGGAAAAAAGAACACATTGACACCGGTGTGTCAGACCCACCATACTTGCTCCGGACACTGCGAGAGGGCTGTACAAGCAATGATCACACGCACGGCACAGCGGACACACCAGGAACCGCGGTGTTGGCCGTCGAATGGCGCTAGCTGCGCAGCATTTGTGCACCGCCGCCGTCAGTGTCAGCCAGTTTGCCGTGGCATACGGAGCTCCATCGCAGTCTGTAATACTGGTAGCATGCCGCGACAGCGTGGACGTGAACCGTATGTGCAGTTGACGGACTTTGAGCGAGGGCGTATAGTGGGCATGCGGGAGGCCGGGTGGACGTACCGCCGAATTGCTCAACACGTGGGGCGTGAGGTCTCCACAGTACATCGATGTTGTCGCCAGTGGTCGGCGGAAGGTGCACGTGCCCGTCGACTTGGGACCGGACCGCAGCGACGCACGGATGCACGCCAAGACCGTAGGATCCTACGCAGTGCCGTAGGGGACCGCACCGCCATTTCCCAGCAAATTAGGGACACTGTTGCTCCTGGGGTATCGGCGAGGACCATTCGCAACCGTCTCCATGAAGCTGGGCTATGGTCGGGCACACCGTTAGGCCGTCTTCCGCTCACGCCCCAACATCGTGCAGCCCGCCTCCAGTGGTGTCGCGACAGGCGTGAATGGAGGGACGAATGGAGACGTGTCGTCTTCAGCGATGAGAGTCGCTTCTGCCTTGTTGCCATTGATGGTCGTATGCGTGTTTGGCGCCGTGCAGGTGAGCGCCACAATCAGGACTGCATACGACTGAGGCACACAGGGCCAACAACCGGCATCATGGTGTGGAGAGCGATCTCCTACACTGGCCGTACACCTCTGGTGATCGTCGAGGGTACACTGAATAGTGCACGGTACATCCAAACCGTCATCGAACCCATCGTTCTACCATTCCTAGACCGGCAAGGGAACTTGCTGTTCCAACAGGACAATGCACGTCCGCATGTATCCCGTGCCACCCAACGTGCTCTAGAAGGTGTAAGTCAACTACCCTGGCCAGCAAGATCTCCGGATCTGTCCCCCATTGAGCATGTTTGGGACTGGATGAAGCGTCGTCTCACGCGGTCTGCACGTCCAGCACGAACGCTGGTCCAACTGAGGCGCCAGGTGGAAATGGCATGGCAAGCCGTTCCACAGGACTACATCCAGCATCTCTACGATCGTCTCCATGGGAGAATAGCAGCCTGCATTGCTGCGAAAGGTGGATATACACTGTACTAGTGCCGACGTTGTGCATGCTCTGTTGCCTGTGTGTATGTGCCTGTGGTTCTGTCAGTGTGATCATGTGATGTATCTGACCCCAGGAATGTGTCAATAAAGTTTCCCCTTCCTGGGACAACGAATTAACGTTGTTCTTATTTCAATTTCCAGGAGTGTATATCAGAATTCCTACTGTAGGTTCTGAGATTAGCCTTCATTTACAGACCGAAAAACATGGCGGGGTGACTCAGCTGCCACCATCGATCAGTTATATGCAACCCGCAATGGCTTCAAAACCCACAGGCAAAACTTTCATATTCTCTTCCTCGCTACGCTCAGACTATTAGTTCTACAGGAAAGTAAACAAGGCGTTATTGTAGGAAATTTAATATAGTTGAATTCTGCACAGAGATAGATTTTCTGTTGAGGCCATGTTTTTCGATTTATTCGAGAAAAAAAAAACGTGTAAGTGAGGTCACATTTGTACGTTTTTCTTGGATGATCGAAACTACAGCCTCTAGCGGAAACGTATCCCAGTAGAAAATTTAACCACATTAAACTTCCTACAAAAACGTCCAGTCAATTTTATCTGTAGAACCGATATTTCGGGTGTATCAAGCGAGAGAATATGTAAGTCTTGTGCGGCGTATTTGAAAGTATTGCGGGTTTCATAAAATCCAGCAGTATGGGCAGCTGAATCATCTTGTATATGTATATATACTCCGGTCAAGCTCCGCTGCTGTCCGAACTTGCAGTGGCTTTGTGTTTTACTGCTTTTCCCACTAGATACCACCTCCTCTGTAGCTGACAAGCTTTTAACTCCCATCTTGGTGACAAAATGTCACTTCAAATGCCAGTCAAATATGGAACAGATAACAATACATATATTAAACAGCCATCATTGCTATTATTATAAGTTACACGCACAAACCTTCCTCATGAATGTGTCTTTTTATTAGTGAAAAGAGTCAAGAGATTGGTTTGATGCAACTCTCCATGCTACTCTATCCTGTGCAAGCTTCTTCATCTCCCAGTATCTACTGCAACCTGGATCCTTCTGAATATGTTTAGTGTATTCATCTCTTGGTCTCCCTCTACGATTTTTACCCCCCAATACTAAATTGGTGATCCCTTGATACCTAAGAATATGTCCTACCAACCGATACCTTCTTCTAGTCAAGTTGTGCCATAAATTTCTCTTCTCTCCAATTCTATTCAATACCTCCTCATTAGGTATGTGATCTACCGATCTAATCTTCAGCATTCTTCTGTAGCACCACATTTCGAAAGCTTCTATTTTCTTCTTGTTCAAACTATTTATCGTCCACTTTTCACTTCCATACATGGCTACAGTCCATACAAATACTTTCAGAAACGACTTCCTGACACTTAAATCTATACTCGATGTAACAAATTTCTCTTCTTCAGAAACACTCTTCTAGCCATTGTCAGTCTACATTTTATATTCTCTCTACTTCGACCATCATTAGTTATTTTGCTCCCAAAATAGCAAAACTCATTTACTACTTTAAGTGTCTCATTTCCTAATCTAATTGCCTCAGCATCACCCGACTTTTTTCGACTACATTCCATTATCCTCGTTTTGCTTTTGTTGATGTTCATTTTATATCCTCCTTTCAAGACTGTCCATTCCGTTCAACTGCTCTTCCAGGTCCTTTGCTGTCTCTGACAAAATTACAATGTCATCGACAAACCTCCAATTTTTTATTTCTTCTCCATGGATTTTAATTCGTACTCCAAATTTTTCTTTTGTTTCCTTTACTGCTTGCTCAATATACAGAATGAATAACATCGGGGAGAGGCTACAACCCTGTGTCACTCCCTTCCCAACCACTGCTTCCCTTTCATGCCCCTATACCAACTATACCAAAAGTCTTATAGTACTTGCTGAGAGATTGCCCTTCATGTACAGACGCAAAAACGCGTAGGATGACTTCAGTATACTATTTAGATAGATAATAGAGTATTAGATAAACTTCATTTGTCAGTACGGAGTTAATCGCGTGAAGAATATACGGCCAGAGAAACACTACTTGTGTAATTATTCTACACTTGTTTCTGGAGCACGCAAAGTCACAGGATAGCGAACTAGCATTCTTCTGGATGTAATACCAGAACTAAACACGTTCCTGCAGAGTGTTTGATACGACGCGGTGTCTGGGGACACTGCTGAAGTACAGAATCACGACAAAGTGGAGTTAAGAATACAGAGATGACACGGTGCTAAGCAAAGACTCCGTCTACGGAGAGAAAACATGTACTGAATTTACCAAACAAAGAAGGACAGATGTGACACCATATCTCTAGCGTTTGGCCAGACAGCTGGTCCCTGGTAGTGACTTCTTACGTGCAGATTGAATGCAGTGCCGACCTTCTGAATGGCAGCCGTCTCAAAGCCGAGACTGTGCGCAGCTGGGTAGCGTGCACACCGAACCATTGTCTCCGAGGAGGCACGTCCTCTGGATTCAGAGTTGCGGCGCCGGAGTACGTGACTTGCGAGAGGAGGAAGCCAGATGGCGTGTCGCCTGACCGAGCGGCGTAGCTAAAGGTCATCTTCCCAGAATCTGGCAGCCGGATACACCACGAGCTGGTTTCACTGGCAAGTACACCTGCTCGTTCTCTCTGCGGTTTTTATTGAGTCCCTTCACCAAGGTGAACTCTTCTTGTCCTTCTTCTTTTTCTTCTTCTCCCTTATCTTTTCCCGTTTCTGTGCAGGGTCTGCATGTTTATTTGGATTTTGGCAGTTTTAGTGGCAGTTTGTGGCCGGATGCCCTTCTGATGCCAACACTGCCCCCAAGATGAAATACGTGTACCACCATCCGTCTGTGTCTAGCTTAAATCCTATGACAAGTTTGAGAAAGTTTTCTAAAATTAGATAAGGATAGAAGCCGAAATAAGGAATTAAAATTTTTGCCAAGGCCAGGATTTGAACCCAGGATTACTTACTATGGAGATATGTTATCCACTACACCACCCTGGCATTCTGGCTAACGCAGCTTCAAGGGCTACACTAGTCCAACGCCCTCCGTAACACAATCTTCAATTCACTCCTCAGCCAGTCTTGATTTTCGCCATCTAAAACCGTCAGTACTGCTGCGGCAATCTAATATTGGAACAGCACCCCAGCTTTGTATATAATAGCGAAATCCTGGCTGTACTTCAGGTGCATATGATCTATTGATCTGATGAAATTACATTTTCCTGGAGACATATTGAGCGTCAATATTTTCTTCATTACGGACAGAAGATGAAGTAATGAATTAAAATTTCCAAATTGGAACTTGAACCCCAGTTTCTTGCAGGATTTCCTCATTATGTACACAGTTGGAATGCTATTCCAAAATACAGGCAATTTAAGAAGGGAAATCAACATGGGCTGAGGTGTGAATTGAAGTTCGTGTTAGGCAGGGCATTAGACCAGGGTAATCCATGCAGCTGTGTTAGCAATTATACCAGGCTGTTGTAGTGGATAACACCTCTGCCCATTAAGCAGGAGACACGAGTTGAGACGACGCGAGTTCCATCCTTGGCACAAATCTTAATCCATTCCTTCAGCTTCTATTCTTATCGAACATATAGTTGAGATCCAATATGTCTCCATGAAAATGTAATTCCATCAGGTCAATAGTTTTTTTTTTAAATATCTGCGTAACATGTATTTGACGTGGGTAACAACCCGGCATTTACCTACAAACCGCCTAAAAAAAACCACGTCCTAACTGGCCGCCTCACCAGTCTTTGTCGTTAATTCGCACGGCGTATTCGATCCGGGTAGTCTTTTCCCCCCAATCCCGGAAGCGGCGCGTCAACGCGCTCGACTTTCCCGGCGGGTTCCTTCCCAAAGGGAGACAATAAAACGGAGATAATCATGTTAATGACATTAGCGATATACTCGTATACTCAATCTTTGTAGATCGTGTTTTAAGGTTCCATACCTCAATCGGTAAAAACGGAACATAATCTTATAGGGTCATTTTGTTGTCTGTCTGCATGCAGTAATCGCTCCTGGATATCTGATAATGGATAAAATCCGAAACTCATCATATGAGTAATAAAGTCATTCCTTGCCTGATGTTTGACTTTTATCATTGCGACCCAGTCAGTCGCCTGCCGCCAGCATGACTTTACGTCACTTATATTACTGAAATACAGACATTCGCCAAAAATCTCGAAATCCCTGGGACCGATATCTTGCTACTATCAATGTCGATAACAGGCAAATATGGTCGAGATTATGGATTCCTGAAATGGATGAACTGTTCATGGTTAACTTTGTACAGAACCATCAGTGCATGAGTTCTACGTGCACCCGGCCAATTTTTTTGTCTGCTGTGGGGTAAAATGAAACATAATTTTTTGTGTACGAGACTAATTTCGTGAAATCGAGATAAACAGCAAGGTAATTGCTTCCAGAATGAATTTCCATTATGGAGCAGTGAGTGCACCATCCAAAATTCTGGCTGCACTACTCAGTTTCAACACCTTGAACAACTGAACGCGCGAGCACGAACGGCCAAAAATTAAACAAGCGGTGTGGTTGTGACAGAGAGACAGAGAGAGAGAGAGAGAGAGAGAGAGAGAGAGAGAGAGAGAGAGAGAGAGAGAGTAGGTAAACAATTGCGAAACTTCGCCAATCACCGAAATGTTTCGTTCGCTTTCAATCACTTTGTTCCCACGGTTCGTCTCACTTGTTTATTTTTGTATTGTTGTTTAAAACAGTTTAAATACCGGGTGGTTATAATTAAAATTTCCGTATTTAACACGTTATAACACGGAAAATAATTACCGTACGAGTGCCGAACTTGGAAGCATTAATGTCCAGAGTATGGGGTGCATGATTTCTGTGCGTGACTGTTCAGTTCCAACTATGGCCACCAGGTGCCGTGATCAATCATCGTGATTCATGGTCTGTCATACCTGAACCAGCCGCAATGCACCTGTCCATGAGCATGGACAGTCATGGACTGTGCGGCTGGTCCCGGCGGAGGTTCGAGTCCTCCCTCGGGCATGGGTGCGTGTGTTTGTCCTTAGGATAATTAGGTTAAGTAGTGTGTAAGCTTAGTGACTGATGACCTTAGCAGTTAAGTCCCATAAGGTTTCACACACATTTGAATTTTTTTTGGGGGGGAGGGGGGTGCATCGACGTAAGCAGTAGGGCATTATTGATGAAGCTCTGTTATCAAAACAACAGTAACACCTATTTAAATGGGAGACTCCAGGCACTCACCCTCAAATCTTAATCTGTCTCCATGCGGCCGGCCGCTGTGGTCGAGCGGTTCTAGGCGCGAAAATCTGGAACCTTGCGACCGTTGCGGTTGCAGATCTAGGGGACTGATGACCTCAGAAGTTAAGTCCCACAGTGCTCAGAGCCAATAGTAATTCTGCAGCTGCACTTTGAGAATATCGCAGGCTGAAAGGAATATGGAGGGGTCCTCTTTCTTCACCTGATGTGTGGAGCATGACGAAAAAGTTCGAATCAACTGGAGAACTGGCCGTCGCTCCAGGAAAGGCAGACGACCGGTTGCACCACAGGTGGTTGATGAAATCGCCATTGCTGAGGCAGACAACGCTGCGCTCAATTCCCGATCGTCAGGCAGTGGGCGTGCTGTGTCACGACAGTTAAAAATCCTGTGATCCCTTGCACGGAAGGTGCTTCGAACCATTCTCAAATGGTATCTGTACAAAATGCATGTCGTACAGCAGCTTGCACTACAGGACGCACAACGACGTGTTGACTTCACTCTCCACTTTCTCGCAAGGATTGAATTTGACGGGGACTTGCCTGAACAGTCCTATGGACAGACGAAGCTCACTTTTCTGAAAGGTGAGCTGAACACACAGAATTGCCGAATGTGGGGATCTTCATCTCCAGTCACTGTGCATGAAGTTCCTCTGTATGGTGAACGTGTCACTGTGTGGTGTGGCTTCACGGCTACGTTCATCATTGGCCCATTCTTTTTTGAACACGTTGGCGTTCAAGGACCAAAGACGTGCATTGTGACTGACCAGCGTCACTGTGATATGCTTCGCCAGCATGTCATACCGGCTCCACAAGAGAGAGACGTATTGAACTCAACCGTTTTCATGGAAGATGGGGTCCCACCGTTTTCATGGAAGATGGGGTCCCACCGCACATCGTTCGTGAAGTTCACCTGCTTCTCCGAAACAAATTTGGAAACGATCGAATTATCAGGCAATCGTTTGCAAATGCTTGGCCGGCCAGATCACCTGATCTCACTCCCTGTGATTTCTGGTTATGGGACTACCTGAAGGACAGGGTTTACCAGAGGGACACTCACACATGTGCTGATCTGAAGCGCAGCGTATCAAGAGAGGTAGGTAGCATATCTACGGACATGCTTCGTTCTGCTGTGCAGAATGCAATCCTGCGCGTTCAGACTCTTCTGGACACTGATGGGTGCCATATTGAGGCCCTTTTGTTGCAGTAATGCTACCAGTATGTAATGGTATGATGTACCGCAGCAGCACATTAAAAGTTTTTCAGTTGAATTGATTCTCCATTATTTCCCTTCCTCATGTCCTTGACCTTAATGCTACCAAGTTTGGCCCTCGTACAGTAATTAGCTTCCGTGTAATAACGTGTTAAATACGAAAATTTTGGAATTTGTGGTAAGTTTCAATGGGACTTAGCAATATTTTGATAAACTGGGCAATAGTGAAGTGAGATATAAGATGTGTTTCAAAAATTTGTTTTTCAAATAGTAACAAAAAAAGAAAATTTAAGAAAATACACCACCACAACAGTACGGTAAAATTAATTACTTGACGAGATAATACGAGACTGAATTGAGTGTTACGCATTTGTTGCTATAAATACATGACGATATCGGTGGCAGAAGGGCGTAAATAACAAAACGTGGTTTTGAAATAATCGAGACATGAATGTTCTATTACGGCAATTGTAGATGCAAGGCAATGAGTATTTCACAATTCCAGTGACATCAGGGCCCACCGAGCGTTTATTTTAAAAAGAGGCAGGACATTGTCAAAGTTATGTAGCAGGCGTATAAGCGAAACGACTGGATAAACTATTGCTTTTGACTGACCTGTACAGGGCAAAAATGTGAATCTCAGGTAAGGTGGGCATGTTCGGGTGGAGTTTAGTTTTTTAGTAACTTATTCACTTTCGAGTGCTGCTCAGCTGTTTTTCTGATAATCTCTTATATAATTTTGTATTGCAAGTTACCAATTTCAAAAATCGTCATCTATAATGAAAATAAAAACGTTCTTGATTTAACGATTGTATTGTTTTATTTAAAACTTGCGTAAATCGACTACGTATCTCTCTCTCTCTCTCTCTCTCTCTCTCTCTGTGTGTGTGTGTGTGTGTGTGTGTGTGTTTACGTTACATCAGCAATGTCATTTGTTATGATCAATTTTCATCTGAAGCAGTGACCTGGAATAGATCAACTGCTCGCAGTCGATCACGGATTTAAAAACTGAAGGTCGAATTGTATAGAATTACAAGGACATGCTGAAAAGTAACGCCTCCCATTTTTTAAATGTAAAAACTCTTTAAGCTTTTTAGATAATTGAAACGTTGTTAACATTCTACTTCAGTACTCTTCATGTCCACATATTTATTTCTCAACATAGTCATCTTGACGACGAACATATTTCACCCAACTAGAGTCCAGTTAGTTGATACCGTCACTGTAGAATGTCTGACCTTGTTGACGGAGTCACAACCTCACCCCTGCTCGCACCGCTTCATCACTATTAAAGTCCTCGAAAGTGTTCTTTAAGTTTTGGCAACGGATGAAACTCGACTGTGACCAAGTCGAGCTTGTATGGAGGATGATCAACGACAGTGAGATGGAGTCGGTAGAGAGAGACAGAGTATCTACCATACTGGTGTTATCAACGTATCGCTTACTGGAGGTATAATCTCACTCCTTTCGATGCTATTATGGGTAGGACCAATCTTGCGCGTGCTAATAATGAGTAAAGAATCGATGTTTTTCGTTCGATACCGTGTCACTCCGCAGCAGAGGAAAGATTTATTCTGGAAACAGTCTCTCTGGCTGTAGTTAAGTCATATCTCCGTAATATACTGTCTTCCCGAAGTGCTAGTGCCGAAAGGCAGGCACCAGATCTGTAAAGTCTGTTAAGGTAGGACAGAGTATACTTCTGGGGAGAGGATGTTGGTGGAAGTAAACCAATGAGGGTAGGTCGTGATTTGTGCCTGGATAGCGCAGTCGTTACAACGCTTGGCTGCGGAAGACAAAGGTTCTGCGTTCGAGTCGCCGTCCGGGCACACAGTAAGGAAATTTAGGTACACATATCTGCAAGCTTCCATGACCGCGAAAATTCCGAGAAACAGTCGTGATCTCTAAGGATGAGAGTAATTTCGAACGAGATGATGAATGCTGGCCTCAGAATTGGTGGTTTTCCGCGATCAAGGAAGTAACTGCTTACGCAAGGCGCGTGAGGAATACAAACAACTACCGGGAATTCACCTCGCCGGCACGGCATTGCTCCTCTCTTTCACCGCCAGGTATCATTTCCTATCCAGTGACGGTGCTCCAAGCCGGGGAGGGGCGCCAAGACTCCAAAATTACCATTTTTTGATGTAAATGAGTATTGTCTCACAGTGATCAGCCACGTAATGCTACAACTGGATAAACGGCACTTTTAGCGGAATCACAGGAGATCAGATCTAGACGGGTACAATGGTTGTGTAATGAATAACAATTCTGTACTCTATACATTCCAGGGAGGTCTCTTACCTGATGCAGAGATTGTGATGGATCCAGAAATGCTTCATCACTCATTTCGAAGCACACACAGAGACAGAACTACACGACTTTCAATAGACAACGGCTGCCTCATTACTAAAGATCGTGTCCTTATTGGATACCACTGATGACAGTAGTTACAGCACTCTAACTGAGCAACAAATATGCAAACTGTCTGCAGGTAATATTCAGAGACAGTATACTGCAATGCAGCACCAGTCTATAGTACCTACGCGTTACTATGGATCACTTGTCTATTGTCATCATCTTGCGATAACAGGTCAAAAAGCGAAAAGCCGCAGTAATTTATTCTAAAGGTAAATGGAGAGCAGAACACTTTGAGAAGCATTGGCGCAAGTTTATTCATCAGCTGAGTACTGAGAAGTTCACATTTACGCCTAGTGGACATTCAGCTTCGACTGGCCAAGCGCATTGTACCTATCACATTTCTAAATACTCCTGTTCAGTGGCACACGGTGCGAGGCAGCTTCACTGTCGCTTGTTTATGGACAAAAATTCAGAAAAAACAGTCAATCCTCACGAATTGAAACATTGAGGAAGGTTCTATAATCCGATTGCAATCTCATTAACAAGCCTGGGGGACTGGCAAGGGGCTGTTAACGAGCGCTTTCAAGCTGGAGGCTGTTTAGAAATCGGCACTGTTGTCTTTAATGCAGCAAAGCCTCTTGCGAATCGGAAACCATACTATCAAACTCCAGGGTTTGACTCTTTCTTACGACACCTGGCCAAAATTAAGTCGTATCACGTGTGGGACACGGAAAACAGCTTCTACTATGCACAGCTGGGGTGACGAGAAATCAAAGTCGTGGGTGCAGCGAGGTGCCACATATCGTCCAGGACACCTTGTGTGCTTTCGCCGGATTTCTGGAGGAACTGCGACAGACCGGCTCTAAAGCAATTCAGTGGATGAAAAAAAAAAAACTGGATATAGATTTTTAATTTTTCGTTTTGTTTGCTTTACTACCTGTTCATATCTTACTATTCCTACATTGCGATTGTCAAAGAGTATCAAACGCCAGATTAAAGGGGTGCTAAACACTGTGGCTTTTTTATCTAAAATCACGTGACAACTTCAATCGCTTTATTGTTTTATAATTTTCAAGTACTTCATCTTCTCCCCGTGTATTTCGCTTTCTTCTTTTGGTGTTGTTCCCGATTTATTATTTACTCTGTCTAGAAAGCTTTCCAAAGTTTAGTGTTTTATTCTTAAGAAGGTTTCTTCCTGTTATTTCGGTTCTTTGATGTTGTTTCTTGCTAGTTCTTTTCTTATTTTCGTAATTCATGCTACCGTCGATTTATTTTTCCAGAAATACAGGAATGTTTGTTTCGTTACCCTCTTCTCTCTCTCTCTCTCTCTCTCTCTCACTCTCTCTCTCTCTCTCTTTTTTTCTGGATTGTCCGAAGAAGATCAATCTTTGTTTTGCCATTACTTCTGGTATTTCCTGTGTACATTTTGTACCATCAGTAGTTTGTGTTGTAACCATTATTTTTTTAATAAAGCATCCAGCTTGTAGTACATAGTTTACCATTCATATGCATGTAAACAGTTTGGTATTACCTCTGTCGTATAGCATTTTAGCTAGTTTTCCAAGATGTGCATTTCTTGTTGTAGATATTTTTTGTCAGATCATATGCTCTTTCCATTTTATTAACTCTTACATCTACTGAAAATGTTTCTAGTGCATTCTGCTGTATAGTTTCTCCAAGATATTTGAGTCTACTAACTTGCCCTATTTTAGCCAACTGTCTCATAACAAGGGAGGTCAGAAACAGTCTGAAAAGCTTTTAAGTGTATTGCAGGATAGGTTGTGCTGAGCAATAATAGTTAAGAAAAAAATTTGATACATTGTGTCATTTGTGAGTTAATTAGCATTGAAGTTAGGCAATAAGGCCTCTGCGAGCGCAAATTCAAGCGGTCCGCCAGAGACTATGTCACGAAACGTATTCTTCGTTTGGTTTCCTAAAATCGATCAATCGAACAAGAGAGCGATACAAAAGTTGGACGTGGAGTGATGGTAAGAAACGAATCCGAGCCACAGGCTGAACTATCTCGTGCGCTGCCAGCCACGCTATGAGAATAACTGAGATAAATTGTGTCTGCCGGGCCGCTTGAACTTGCTAGCACAACTGCCTAATTGGCTAACTACAATGCTAATTATCCCGGAAACGATCGAATCTTTATCAATTATTTCTCAGCATAATCTACCCATACAAGCATTTCAGACTCTTTCAGACCACCCTGTATTTTTGTGTATTGTTGATATTTATCGTGTTTTTTTAGCAGAAATTCTGAAATCAGTACTATTCGCTGTTCTTTTCAGAAAACTAACTGATTTTTTGAGATTTTCTGAAAGTATTGCAAATTCTTGTGCAATGGATTTCCTTCCCAGAATTATTGGTCCAGTTTTGTGATTCTGTAGCTCAAATTTCCATATAGTTATTATTAGGTCTCTAAGGACTGCAGTGGTAAGACACAATAGCTGCTCAAAGTCTTTCGCCTTACACCGTTTCAGAACTAGTGAATCAAGTAGTCAGGGGTTCTACGAACTGAGGTTAGTCAAGTGACGATTTTCATTGTGACCGGTATTTTTATCTTTGTCAAGCAGTGCCTTTCGACTCATGTGCCTTTATGCACCTAAACTTTCTTCAAGTCTTATGACAAAATCCGATGCAGGGAAGCCTTACATATCTGTGCGCTGGTTGCACTCAAGACCTGTGTGGAATCTCTTTGTCAGTCATTCAAAAGCAGACGTTGATCCCTCCCATCAGGATCGTTGTGTCATTCATATATGACATTTATGTTTCAAAACTAGAAAAGAATACTGTCACGTATGTAACGACTTATCCCTTTTATTTTCTATAACATGGTGAAATCCTTAGGTTCTCACTACAACTGGCAGAGCTGTAGACATGCAGTCAGACGCTATCTCTCCATCATCGTATCCTCAAGCACAGATTTGTCTTTTCAAGGGCGTCCTCAACACTCATGAATTTTAATGCAATATTTTGATGCAGAGGCTAACGCATATGGCCAGACAGACAAGCTAGTTTGCAAACACCCGTGATAAATCAACTCTTTCTCGTCTATTTTTGATGAATCTAATTTGCTTACTGCAAGCCAAGAGCAGCCTTGTAAATAACCCTAGAATCAGATATTCCAGATGACACGCAGAAGGTTAATTTTTTTTATTTTCTTCAGGTCTTAAAGAGATTCCTCACATAACTAAAACTCACTCACGACAGTATCATCGTTGTGTTGTGTTTCAACAAGCTTGGGGCTGTGACAATTTGTCCAACGTTTTCCAGTATAATTGTGGGAAAAGTCTTGATTAAAACAACTGCAATCTGGTTTATTATTCGCAGGTTCATTAATCTGCATGAGGCACATTTCAGTGCAGGAACTGGCACTGTCTCGGAACGGAAATGAATACTGCGTGGTGCCCATAAATGGGCGAAGAGATCTATTACTGTTTGATTATAGTATTGGAGATAAAACTTTAGAAACGGAAAGAACTGCAAAATATCTGGGAGTAACGTTCCCGAATGATCTCCAATGGAACGACCATGTTAAAACAGTTGTAAGGAAAAAGAGACCAGACTGAGATTCATTGGAAGAATCTTCGACAAATACAGTTCACCCACTAAAGACATGGCTGAAAATACACTCCTGGAAATTGAAATAAGAACACCGTGAATTCATTGTCCCAGGAAGGGGAAACTTTATTGACTCATTCCTGGGGTCAGACACATCACATGATCACACTGACAGAACCACAGGCTCATAGACACAGGCAACAGAGCATGCACAATGTCGGCACTAGTACAGTGTATATCCACCTTTCGCAGCAGCGCAGGCTGCTATTCTCCCATGGAGACGATCGTAGAGATGCTGGATGTAGTCCTGTGGAACGGCTTGCCATGTCATTTCCACCTGGCGCCTCAGTTGGACCAGCGTTCGTGCTGGACGTGCAGACCGCGTGAGACGACGCTTCATCCAGTCCCAAACATGCTCAATGGGGGACAGATCCGGAGATCTTGCTGGCCAGGGTAGTTGACTTACACCTTCTAGAGCACGTTGGGTGGCACGGGATACATGCGGACGTGCATTGTCCTGTTGGAACAGCAAGTTCCCTTGCCGGTCTAGGAATGGTAGAACGATGGGGTCGATGACGGTTTGGATGTACCGTGCACTATTCAGTGTCCCCTCGACGATCACCAGAGGTGTACGGCCAGTGTAGGAGAACGCTCCCCACACCATGATGCCGGGTGTTGGCCCTGTGTGCCTCGGTCGTATCCAGTCCTGATTGTGGCGCTCACCTGCACGGCGCCAAACATACAAACGACCATCATTGGCACCAAGGCAGAAGCGACTCTCATCGCTGAAGACGACACGTCTCCATTCGTCCCTCCATTCACGCCTGTCGCGACACCACTGGAGGCGGGCTGCACGATGTTGGGGCGTGAGCGGAAGACGGCTTAACGGTGTGCGGGACCGTAGCCCAGCTTCATGGAGACGGTTGCGAATGGTCCTCGCCGATACCCCAGGAGCAACAGTGTCCCTAATTTGCTGGGAAGTGGCGGTGCGGTCCCCTACGGCACTGCGTAGGATCCTACGGTCTTGGCGTGCATCCGTGCGTCGCTGCGGTCCGGTCCCAGGTCGACCGGCACGTGCACCTTCCGCCGACTACTGGCGACAACATCGATGTACTGTGGAGACCTCACGCCCCACGTGTTGAGCAATTCGGCGGTACTTCCACCCGGCCTCCCGCATGCCCACTATACGCCCTCGCTCAAAGTCCGTCAACTGCACATACACGTCCACGCTGTCGCGGCATGCTACCAGTGTTAAAGACTGCGATGGAGCTCCGTATGCCACGGCAAACTGGCTGACACTGACGGCGGCGGTGCACAAATGCTGCGCAGCTAGCGCCATTCGACGGCCAACACCGCGGTTCCTGGTGTGTCCGCTGTGCCGTGCGTGTGATCATTGCTTGTACAGCCCTCTCGCAGTGTCCGGAGCAAGTATGGTGGGTCTGACACACGGGTGTCAATGTGTTCTTTTTTCTCCATTTCCAGGAGTGTACATACGTTTGGACGATTTACGAGTACTGTTCGTCAGTCTGGGAACTTACCACGTAACATTAATGGAGGAGGCAGAGATCCAAAGAAGAATAGCACGTTTTGTCACGGTCTCGCTTATTACGAGCGAGAGCATGGCGGAGACTACAAGATGGTGCCGATGCGGACTTACCATGGACGAACGAAAACGGCAGGGACAGAAGAGCAGTACTGGTGTATAAGCCTCTCGCAGGACCGAGTGAGGTGTCGCAGTGGTTAGCACACTGGACTCGCATTCAGGAGGACCATGGGTCACACCCGCGTCTGGCCGTATTGATTTAGGTTTCCGTGATTTCCCTAAATCGCTTCAGGCAAATGCCGGGATGACGCCTTTTAAAGGGTACGGCCGACTTCCTTTTCTAATCCTATGGGACCGATGACCTCACTGTCTGGTCCTCTCCCCCAAATCAACTAATCGGTCGTTAAGTAAAAGCCGTCGGCTACCACGTTATCCATGCTGAAAGGTAATGCCTGTAATCTGCTATTCTCGGCGTACTATTGACACTGTGGATCTCGGAATAAACGGTGTCTAAACGGTACATGGCAGCCATGCAGCTGTTGGCGCTCCCTTTGTAAATACACTCGTTCCAACGAACCCTAGAATACTGCCCAAGTGTGTAGGACCGGTTCCAAATTAGACTAACAGGGGATGCTGAAGGACGGTAAGAATGGTCACAGGTTTCTTTGACGCACAGGATAGCCAATTACTCGGTGAAAGCATCCTTGCAAAGTTTCAAGAACCAGTATCGAGTGATAAATCTAGAAATAAAATCTAGCCACGTACGTACGACTGCCGAAGGGACCGCGAAAATTAGAGAAATGACAGTGCGCACAGGGGCATTTAAGCAGTCATTCTTTCCTCGTTCTGTATCCGAATGAAAACAGGAAGAAATCAATGCTAGGTACCCTCTGCCATGCACTTCAGACTGGTTTGCAGGGTATGTACGTAGGCAGATAATTGGCTCCTTTCTCCTACCACCTGTTTGCCCATACGTAAGACAGAGTAATTGCTGTTCTGCTGTGAACGAAACACTGACTCAGTGCGTTGCAATAAGCCTAGTAAGCGCGTGAGCTCTGCTCTATTTGCGGCTATGACAGTTGTGTCTTGTCATAGGACAACAGAAGAAGTGTGTTCCGAGACTTTTCGCACAGCCTCAGTTAGTGGCTTGGTGTGCACACGAAGATGGCATATAACCACGTGGCAGTGAACGGTGGACTAGAGGTTGATTAACAAAGCATCGAGACAGGGAAAAAAGCGATCAGAATAAAATATGCTGGGACCGACTGGAGACTGAACCCAAAACCTTTGGATGTGTGATTTCACACGTAACCATCGAATCACACTGCTTAGTTGGCACTGACCAAAAAAAATTGTGCTGTTTGTCTCCTGAGGAACTTTTCGGCCTGACCCTGTTAGAAAGATTTCACTTTTCTTGGTCTGACAGACTTGCTGTACGAGGTTGCAGAACAGCAGTCGATGAACATACATCATAAGGTTTCGGAAGATATAGTCTGCGGAAGCTGATCACGCCATGCATGTGTAGCAGGTGCCTGAAGACGAAGTCAATAAGACTCTGAAATCGGTAGCATCATGAACTGAAAAAACAATAATACAGCTGTAAGGAAAATTGTTTGTACTATCAAATCAGCAGCAAATGACAAATTCCTCGTGTTTTACTACTGACATCATGGAGAATACTGAGTTCTCTCGCACGTTTGAGATCCATCTGAGCGTGTCAGATGATGGAGCTAACCTTTCCGCCCCATATATTTCCGAAGCACTTTAGTATATTGCAATTTTCTTTTCATCCTCATTAACGAAAACAGCGAATGTAAAACACATGTCTAAATCTGAAACTGGCGTGAAGAATATTATGAATCTTTTGTGAGCAAGTGATATAGTTAGATTATGAATGCTGTTTTCACTGCAACTGCATGGATATCGCTATGAAAAATTAGTAATGAGCAAAACATGATACAACGCCGTTCACTGTACCATATTGCAAGAGTGCCAGACATGCTGCTAACAAAAACATTTATGAAATCGGGAAAGATCGCCAGCTGAAGATGAGTATGATAGCCCCGAAATGATTGTGGCACTGAAATAATGCTTTTTAAATGTGTTTGTGCCAGATTGCGTTCCTCACCAACAACAATCTTTGACAGCCGTGGAGATCACAAGACCCAGAATGGATAAAATAATACAGTAATATATACGGCTAGTGATGTCAGTCTCAAAGACATGAAATAAGGTTTCACTCCCTGTCGTTTTGAAGAAATTTCAATATTTATAACTTGCGTTTTGAATATCAAACATATAACTTGTCTCAAAGACAAGAAATCAACTGCTTCACTCGCTGTCGTTTTGGAGAAATTTCAGTACATATAACTTGCGTTTTGAGTATGAAACAGTTAACTGACCTGCACAGAAAGTCCTATTACCGTACGGATCTGCCGCTTTCGGTGGTTGGGCGCTCCAGCTAGACACACTTCTTGGACACCATCTTTCAGAATGCGTTTGTGCGTGTAAGAAGTCATTAGTCGTCTTCGCATTACTTTTACGTTCGCTGTATAGAAACAGAAGATGTAATTTCTCTTGATTTCTGAAGGACATCTGCTGTTTCGAGGTAACCGGCATACGATACATGTGAATTATATAGATAAAATAGGAAATTACATTTATGTCAGTACCTTTTTACCGTGTCTCTGATATTTTTTCCTTTTCCAATCTGATATATTTCCTTATTTTGGCATTAAACCACGAACTTTCGTGTAAGTCTGCAGTCGGTTTGATGTTCATAACAGCTAAATTCTAAGGTCTAAATAATGCAATTATTGCTCCTAATTTCTAGGTTTCTTCGAAACATGTTACCAGATTTCGGAGAGTGAAACGCAACAATTTTCCTCTGAGGTCTAAGATAGTATCGGTCGAAATACTATAGCTCCTTTTGAAAAACTGAAGTTGACACCGATATTGCCTGTAATTAATATAGCTACGACAATACACTATGTATTCTGCAATGGTGGTGTGGTCTTCAGTCATGAGACTGGTGTGATGCAGCTCTCCATGCTACTCTATCCTGTGCAAACTTCCTCATCTTCCAGTACCTACTGCAACCCACATCCTTCTGAATCTGCTTAGTGTATTCATCTCTTGGTCTCCCTCTTCGATTTTTACCTTCCACGCTGCCCTCCAATACTAAATTGGTGATCCCTCGATGTCTCAGAACATGTCCTACCAACCGATCCCTTCTTCTAGTCAAGTTGTGCCACAAGCTCCTCTTCTCCCCAATTCTGTTCAATACCTCCTCATTAGTTATGTGATCTACCCATCTAATATTCATCATTCTTCTGTAGCACCACATTTCGAAAGCTTCTATTCTCTTCTAGTCTAAACTATTTACCGTCCACATTCCACTTCCATACATGGCTACACTCCATACAAATACTTTCAGAAACGACTTCCTAACATTTAAATCTATACTCGATGTAAACAAATTTTTTCCTCTTCAGAAACGCTTTCCTTTCCATTGCCATTCTACATTTCATACCCCTTTACTACTTTAAGTGTCTCATTTCCTAGTCTAATTCCCTCAGCATCACTCGACTTAATTCGACTACATTCCATTATCCTCGTTTTGCTTTTGTCGATGTTCATCTTATACCCTCCTTTCAAGACATTGTCCATTCCGTTCAGCTGCTCTTCCAAGTCCTTTGCTGTCTCTGACAGAATTACAATGTCATCGGCGAACCTCAAAATTTTTATTTCTTCTCCATGGATTTTAATACTTACTCCGAATTTTTCTTTTGTTTCCTTTATTGCTTGCTCAATACACAGATTGAATAGCATCGGGGATAGGCTACAACCCTGTCTCACTCCCTTCCCAACCACTGCTTCCCTTTCATACCCCTCTACTCTTATAACTGCCATCTGGTTTCTGTACAAATTGTAAATAGCCTTTCGCTCCCTGTATTTTACCCCTGCCACCTTCAGAATTTGAAAGAGAGTATTCCAGTCAACATTGTCAAAAGCTTTCTCTAAGTCTACAAATTCTAGAAACGTAGGTGTGCCTTTCCTTAATCTTTCTTCTAAGCTAAGTCGTAGGGTCAGTATTGCCTCACGTGTTCCAACATTTCTACGGAATCCAAACTGATCTTCCCCGAGGTGGCTTCTATCAGTTTTCCATTCGTCTGTAACGAATTTGCGTTAGTATTTTGCAGCTGTGATTTATAAACTGATAGTTCGGTAATTTTCACATCTGTAAACACCTGCTTTCTTTGGGATTGGAATTATTATATTTTTCTTGAAGTTGAGGGTATTTCGCCTTTCTCATACATCTTGCTCGACTGACTCTCTCAAGGCTGTCAGTAGTTCTAATGGAATGTTGTCTACTCCGGGGGCCTTGTTTCTACTCAGGTCTTTCAGTGCTCTGTCAAACTCCAGTATCTTATCTCTCATTTCATCTTCATCTACATCCTCTTCCATTTCCATAATATCGTCTTCAAGTAAATCGCCCTTGTATAGATCCTCTACATACTCCTTCCACCTTTCTGCTTTCCCTTCTTTGCTTATAACTGGGTTTCCATCTAAGCTCGCAGGAGAGCTTCTGTAAAGTTTGGAAGGTAGGAGACGGATACTGGCAGAAATAAAGCTGTGAGTACCGGGCGTGAGTCGTGCTTCGGTAGCACAGATGGTAGAGCAATTGCCCGCAAAAGGCAAAGGTCCCGAGTTCGAGTCTCGGTCGGGCACACAGTTTTAATCTGCCAGGAAGTTTCATTGTGTTTTTAATATCAAACGGTTGACTTGCGAATTATTCGTCATACTGGCATAGCCGGCTAATACGATCGTTCGCAGACTTGCTAGTTGTAGCATAGTTCTGCGAGATACGCCTTTGTGGAAGCATCACCCGTAGAACTACACGTACCCTCTGTGCAGCTTCGCCCCCCCCCCCCCCCCAAGGGAATCCCCGCAACTACCGTTTCTCCCTCCTCAACAACGCCGTCTGCAGAGCTAGGGACCAGGCAACTTAGTACGCAATGTACAGTGAAGGGCTATCTAGATGAAATAGGACTGTGGTTTGGTAAAAAATGTAACACAATTAATACTGAAACAGCCCTATCATTTCACAGTAACCAGTTTAGGAGTTGTGATGTCAGCTGAAAGTGTGTGTGTTTGTGTAGGGGGGAGGGGAGGGGAGGGGGGTTGTATGTGTGGAAGTGTGTGTGTGTGTGTTTGAGGCCGTAAGGTGTGCTATGACTGGTGTTGAGAACTAAAGGAAGAGAGCAGCACTAGCTTTTTGTATTAGGTAGCAACTCATTTGTGTTGACGCTAGGCTAAACCGAACGAGGTAGCGCTCTTTTGAACAGACTGACCTTGTATTCTGGAAGACAAAGGCTATAATCTACTTTCGGCCACCCTGATTTGGGTTTCGCGTGGTTTCCCTAAATTACTTAAGGTAAATGTCAGGATAGTTCCTACTCCAAGGCCACAGTCGACTACGTGTCTCATTTCATGAGACTTCGAGCTTGCATCCGGGTGACGTCGATGTCTTGCCATGAAATTTCGGCTGACAACCATTAGCCATCTTACACTGTTCGGTGAAAAAATTACCTTAAGATGGCTGAATGGTTGACAAGCGAAATACCATGGCAAGACATCGTCGACACCCCGGTGGAAGCCCGAAACATCGCTGAATGCTGATTAGGTCAGGAAAACTTTAAGAATCTTATCTGTCTCATTCTTGAAGTGTACCTAAATGCCTGTATACATGGTGAGTCACTAACTATTTCCACCAAGAATAACTCCGAAAGTATGATAGGAGCTGAAAATTTTGTGGGACAGAAGTTGCATGGGACAGCGGGAGCCATAATATGACATTGGTTTTTTGTTGGTAGGTGGAGTCGCGTCAGAAGTACGAAGGTCAACTTTGTTTTGTTTTTAATGGGACGCTGTAGTTTGGTACTTATTTTCTGATAGCGGCTAGCGAGACGAATCTAGTGATGTGTAACAGTAAGGTCTTTGAAGATCAACGAATGTCGAAAAGGTGGCATGAACATCCATGTACAGAAGGTGTTCGAAGTGATGACCATTGGTATCAATGCAGTGCTGCAATCTTCTTATCACGGACTGAGTGGTGTTCCTTATAACTTCGGCACTTATCGAAGCACATACTCTGACAGTTCTGTCTCGCATATCTTCAGGTGTGGTTGTACGTCTTTATAAACAATGTCTTTTACGACTCCCCACAAGAAAAAATCCAGAGCCGTGAAGTTTGACGAACGAGCCGGCCACGACACATCTCCTCCGCATCCAATCCAACGATTTGGGAACTGTCCCTAAAACTCATTTCTAGCCGTCAGCGAAAAACGTGCCGACCACCCATCGTGTTGATGCCACATTCTGTTCCTTATTCCTAAAAGTATTTCTTCCAATAACGGACCTAATGTTTTCTGCAGGAATGTGGTGTACTTCCTCCCATTAAGATTTCCTTCGATGGAATAGGGGCCTGTAATTCCGTCCTCCAGAATCCCACACCATACATTCACCGACCACGGTTTTTTGTGCGCAACTTGCCGCAGCCAACATGGATTTTCAGCTACCCAATAATGCATGTTATACAAATAAACATTTCCATGGTTCCTGAATGTAGCCTCATCAGTAAATAAGATCAAATTAATAAATGTGCCATCCCTCTGAATCTTAAGTTAAGCCCATGGGCTGAATTCAGTGCGATGCATATAATCCGTACCAATTAATTCTTGGTGGAGACTGATGGGGTAAGGCTGATATTTATGACGATGTAGAGCACGAACAGCACTACTCTGGCTCTTGCCAGATTCCCTTGCGATTTGACGCGAATTAACACAAGGATCTAAAACCAAAGTGGCAAGAGTACCAATTTCGGTTTCCTCGTTAGTATCTTTCCTTTGCCGGATATGTTTCCGATGCGTTAAAGATCCAGTTGTTCTCAATTTATCATCACATATTTAAATGCACGGCGTGAAGGGTGAATACATTGAGGAATCTTTCGGCGTACCAGTCTCTAGGTCTCACTGAATTTCGTTGGCATTCTCCGTAATTGAGAAGCATATCGATTTGTTCTTCGAAGGAATACATCATTCACATTCGCTTGATTCGACGATACTAGTCTTACCGTTCCTATTAGTGTTGTATTGCGACACTGTCAAATGGTGTTTACATGTCAATGGCACGTTAGATGGATACGCCGTATTCGACGAATATTTACTATTTGCACGATATATGAGAGAGAATTGTGAGAGCATGTGCTTCGGTAAGTGCCGAAGTTTAAGGAATACCACTCATTCCATGGTAAGAAGATTGCAGCACTGAATTGATGCCAATGGTCATCACTTCGAACACCTTACGTAAATGCGTTCATGCCACCTTTCTGACATTCGTTGACCTTCAAAGACCTCACTGGTACACATCATTGGATTCATCTCGATAGCCGCTCTCAGAATAGAAGTACCAAACTATAGTATCCCATTAAAAAAAAAAAAAAAACAAAGTTGACTTTCATATCTCTGACGCGAGCCCACCTAGCAACAGAAAACCAAGGTGCTATTATACCCCGTTGTCCCATGCTACATTTGTCACACAAACTTTTCAGCTGTTATCATACTTTCGGAGTTGCTCTAGGTGGCAATAGTTAGTGACTCACCCTGCATATGATTTACATGTTTTGTTCTTTAACTGTTACGCCACGATCTACCTAATATCCTCAAAGCGATCAACGAATGAATAAAACAACAAACACTAATATTATTATTACTAGTATGTGTTTCCACGATTCCGCAAACTTTGCCACCTCGTGAGGTTGGTTAACTCAAATGACCGGTAAAGGTCGTCGGTAAAGGTATTTCAGACGGGTAATATCTCTGCCACCGCAGTGATTCGAACAAGGGATCTCTTCGTTTGGACTAAGTGATGAGTTCATACACTCGATAACATTGTACGAGTGTGTAGAAAAACATCACCGTCTTAATATCCGTCTTGTCAGAAACGTACTGTTGTGACAAGTGATAATATTTTCGTAAGGACTGTGTTTACAAGGGACAAACAGGTTCGTCTAACATCAGCCCTAACACGCGAACGATAGATACCACGTGCGTTCGTTCAGTTGCCTGCATCAACTCTCCGGAAACATATTCGAGCCACTGCTCAGATAGTAAACGCCTCATGCTGACTGGTGTGTAGAAGACGTCAAGCCGACAGCCTGTACTTTTAAAATGGTGTTCTGACAGGCGGCCAATTACCGTAGGAGGCAAAGCTGACGGAGTACGTGCCTCGCGCACTGGGGCGAATGTCGGCCGCTGCCCGGCGCGAAACGAAACGTGGCAGTAACGTCACGGCGGGGAAGTCTCTGCGGCCTCCGCAAGACCACACACATACACACACACACACACACACGTATGCGGACGTTGCGTCACGCGTGGGCCCACACAAGGCCGGGCGACGGCGAAGTGTTGTTAGCTGGTGCTTCGAAAAGCTTCCGAGTCGGCCTATCTGGCAAGTTGCCTGTAGCCAGGGACTGGACGTTGGCTGTAGAGATGGGCAAAGTGGTTCATCCTTGGAAACTGGATCACTGCTGACTGAAGATGGAAGGTGCCAAGAGGGGGCACTTGCCTCCCCTCTGGAGTACAGAGTTTTTATTCCTAGCAGAACTCTCACACACTTGTAATTTTCGTGATTCTGCATAACACCTCGTTTAGCTAACTGTAGCGTTAGGTGGCCAATCGCAGTGAAATAATATATTTATTTATTTATTTATTTAACCTGGCAAGATTAGGGCCATCAGGCCCTCTCTTACATCTAACCAGGCATTCTACTTATTTTACAGTCATATGTTTCAGTAGGCATGTTAAACTACATCTAATACAAAAAGTGAGATAAACAATAAGAAAGGTACACCTCGAAAAATACATTATTGAAGAGAAAGATTTAAGATAGTACCTTCGAGCAGAATAGGAGGTAGCCGTTCGCGGAAATCTGAACTTATTAATTTCTAATCTTAATAGCCCATCAGAAAATAATAAGTTCAGATTTCCGCGAACGGCTACCTCCTATTCTGCTCGAAGGTACTCCAATACCATATCAGAAAACAGTGAAGAACTTGGGTGTAACTTTGGACGAGCATCTCAACTGGGCGGAGAATACAGTCGCAGTGTGCCGAAAGATGGCGCACGAAAAAACTGCCCCGAGTACAAACTGCTCGCCAATTACGCACGATTTGTTGACCGCTACGAGCAGAATAGGTAAACATTTAATAATTAGGCAGTGAAGAGATAACAAATAAGCTAATGCAAACAACTTCGAAACAATAGATGACGATTCGTAAGCGACAATGAGCAGTCTAGTACTTGGGGCCGATTTTTCGTGCTCCACCCTGTACTACTGTAATAATATTGTGGGAGTCGTCATATTCTCTTTACAAAACATGACACCATACACTCGATTATGAAGCGCGGGCTTCATTCGGTTGTAAGTCGGTCTGCCTCCCATAACAATGAACATGCAGTTTTACCTTGGCTCAAAAAAAGACGGAATATGACCACTCGTGCCGTGCCAACGTCCTTTGCATTTGTAATAACAAAAACTCTTGCCTTGTTACAAGTATTTCTTCTGCTCTTTATCGAAATAGTGAAGCAAGCTGATACGCCGTTTTGTTACCTGAAAAGATGTATGTATTATATACCACGTACTTTTTACGTAATTTACGCAGTTGTAAAACACATTTTAATTATCGGCCGTGGACGCTGAATAGAACACGAAAAGAACATGAAGTTCAGAGTTCAAAAAGGGTTTGAAACAGATCCAGAATGGATTTGCGAAGCGAACGAAACGAACTACAACTCGATACTGAACTACGAGCAGTTGGCAGTGGAACTGCGACGAGTGGCCACACGAAGAAGGACGAGCGCGGCCGAGGGAGACCGATACCGAGACAGGCTGGAGCGAGACCGGCCGACGTGCCGTTCGGGAACGAGACCGAAAGCTTCCCGTTCTCGGTAACTATGAGTAGAAAGCCGCGACCGAAGTGAACTACGAAAGGCCGTTCCTTAGAATTCGTTCCTCGCTCGTTCCGTTCATCTTGGTGAACCGTTCCTTTGGACCCGTTTGTTCGCGAACGACCTATCTCAAGAATGAGATTTTCACTCTGCAGCGTAGTCTGCGCTGATATGAAACTTCCTGGCAGATGAAAACTGTGTGCCGGACCGAGACTCGAACTTAGGACCTTTACCTTTCGCGGGCAAATGCTCTACCATCTGAGCCACCGAAGCACGACTCACGCCTCGCCCTCACAGATTTACTTCTGCCAGTATCTCGTCTCCTACCTTCCAAACTTTACAGAAGCTCTCGTGTGGTCGTGCTTGGGTAGCTCCGATGGTAGAGCACTTGCCCGCGAAAGGCAAAGGTCCCGAGTTCGAGTCTCGGTCCGGCACACAGTTTTAATTTGCCAGGAAGTGACCTATCTGTAGTTAGCTGTTGAACCTGGCAACACTTCCCGTGTAGAGAAAGACCCAAAGCCCCATCACAAACAGAAAAAACAAAAAAAAAAGTAATAGGAAAAAATAATGATACACATGTGCAACAGAAATTGCACATTGCTGGCAATGTAGCCACATCTCGGCACTAAATGCAGTCATGTGTGAGCAACATTGCCGGTTAGTGTCACCTGGCAATGTCTACAGTAATGTATTTCCGGCCCAGAAGTGTTTACATGAGCCACACTAATGCCGCGCAACAGATGAAAGTGATCTGCTAGAACTGATAAGAATCTACGGCATTTGCACTGCGCAACGAATAAATTTATCAAGATAAAGATAAATCGGGCTTTCTGGATGTTTTCTAAGTAACCGAACTGTCTCCGACACTAACTCAAGAAATGACGATGGATATCCACTTCTTCCAGAATATTGAAATACGATTTAAATTTATTGGTAAGGCCAAAACCACTACGAAAACTTGTATACTAGTTGACAACAAGATTGGTTATTACTCTTTGCTTTTTACCTACTGGTGATATGTACACAAGCTTTATGTATCTTTATAAAAGTATACTTCCCACGAATATGGCTCTTGGTACCAGACTTTGGAACACTATCGTGCAACTCAATGAATTAAATGTGTATGATAATATTTTATTGTCAGTCACTAGTACAATGAAATAACTATGATTTCATAATAGCAATAAAGAATGTTCAAACGTGTGTGAAATCTTATGGGACTTAACTGCTAAGGTCATCAGTCCCTAAGCTTACACACTACGTAACCTAAATTATCCTAAGGACAAACACACACGCCCATGCCCGAGGGAGGACTCGAACCTCCGCCGGGATCAGCCGCACAGTCAAATGACTGCAGCGCCTTTGACCACCTAATATTGTTTCACTGCTCAAATTATGTGATTTGGCACTGCAGTGCTTTCGGCGCGAAAATGAAGAAGCACGGTTGAGAGAGAGGGGGAATCAATTACAGACAAGGTCAGAGATTCATATGGTCTGGCCATACCACATATTCTCTGCCAAATATTCTCCACTCTTTGCGCACAGTGCCTTGACCACCTCGGCCATACCTCGTCTGCTACTTCTGCAGCAGTCAGTGCCTCCGGGCCACATAACGATATTGGCGTGTGTTGCAACTATACTACACCAATGTGATTCTTGAGTTTCTCCCGGCGTATTTGATAATCAAAATATCCACGGGTGTACTGCCGGTCTATAGTGTCCAACGGGCCCGTTGGACACTATAGACCGGCAGTACACCCGTGAATATTTACACTACACCAATGTTGACGTCTGCACTATTGCGGCCATACGTTGCAGTAAAATATGACGTCCACACTACTGCGGCCATACATTGCAGTAAAAGTGACGCCAACAATATTGTGGCCATACATAGCAGTAAAATATGGCCGGCGTAATCGCAGATTTACAGGAGAAAAAGAAGGGCGGATGGAGTCGTCTCTTTGTATCCAGCGAGCGAATGAGTGTGTCGAAGCAACGTTTCAGCAAGTTCGCTACTGGTTATCTTCGGGCGAGGAAGATTGCGTACGGGCTGCACGAGAACGGAGGACTGTATCAGATTTTCATACGGTAAGGCCATGTATCCTGCTGTACGGCGCTGAAGCGATTGGTTTGATACTGAACAGTAGTGCTGTTCACACGATCCTTATAGAGCGCGTAACAGCATTTGGGCAAAATCGTGCGTGTTGAAACGTACCATTAAGGCGCGCATCGTTATTATGACTCTCTGCGTCGAGAGTCATAAGGAATTCGGCAGTTCTTAATTTGTCTGCTCCCGCTATAGTACATGTCACAGCAGTGAAGAGTATAAAAAGGAAAACGCAAGAACACACGGGAGAAAAGGGGAAGCTCGATTTTTCTTCAGCAAGAACTTCTTTCAGAGGACAAGTTTTAGTTTCGAGATAATTGGAGTAAGAGCGATGGCAATTACTGATTCCTTCAGAGCTTTAAACACACTGCTACTATTTTGCCCAGGAAACAAAATATCTATATTACTAAACATCTAAAACTGTCAGCCAGTCTGGCCAGCGGCTGCGACGGGCAGCAAAAATTTGATTTTCAATATTTCACATAATTACTGACCGGAGATACACATACGAGAAACTGGAAATTTTAAGGTGTACACTGGACAAAAGGGAACGCTATTTCATCTATTCTATTTAACCTCGTTTAAGAGAAAATCGATAGAGAATTTATTGAAATTAGTCCACAAGGGATCCAGATGCAGGAGGTGAACATTACTAGACTTGCCTGTGCAGATGATGTAGCATAAATATACAGCTCGAAAACATAATTAATCTAAGTGATGCACAGTTATTACAAAATCACTGAGAAAACAGGATTGCGTGTTAGCAAATAAAAGACAGACTGTCTTGCTATAAGTAAGTAAATCCGAAGTTATGCACCTTTGGCTGTAGAGGGATTCAGTTTCAAGACAGCTGACCTCTTCAGTTACTTACGGAGTCTTTTTAGTAACAACAGTGGACCTAATATACAAATAAATGCCAATCTAGGAACAGCAAACAAAATACTTTTAAGTTTTTGGGAAACCTTAAAGAAGAGGACATTTTATATTAACTTCTAAATGCGCTTGTATCAACCTATAGGGGCCTTGCCACTTCTAAAGTAAAGTAAAATACTCACCGAATTTAGAAATGTAAAATCTTGTCATAATCCACCCATTAAGAAGTATAATATATTACGTAAAAGATAACATTATACGTTGTGAGGCATTAATATTTAGAGAGAAAGATGATCAAAAACTGTTAATATTCGAAAGAAAAATACTAAGGAAAATTTCTTGATCTATATGTTACGGAAAAACATGGAATATGGAGTATAAGAAAAACTGTAGAATTAAGACAGCTGGACAAACGCCGTAATATCGTCGAAGTGCTAAATAAGAGAAAGCTGAACAGGACATGTAGCAAGAATGACGGAGTATAAATTACCGAGTGTAGCTTTCTACAGAACAATAGATGGAACGAGTCGAAGAGGAAGACGCAGAATTATGTGGCGAAATAAAATGCAGAAAGACACAGCTAGGACGAACACCAATACCGAATGTCAAACAGTGTATTAGACAGAAATAAATGCTCTTTGACCAAGCGTACGGTCGATAGGGCCGTTGCCATATGTAAAGTCATAATTCACGTATTAAGATGTATAATCTTACGTAAAATGTTGAACACAGTAAGTCAAGTATCAACGTTAAAAACTGTGTATATGAGAAAAGTCAGCATACAACACACAATGTGCAAATACCACAGACAATCCTCATCCTGTACTTGAGAACGATCGCACTTAGCGACTTCGAGCAAATTTTGGTCATAATTTCACTTCAGCTTCTCGCTGATAACTCCTACAAAATAACGAAAGGAAAAAAGTTTGCCGTTTGCTACATTTTCGCTGGCTTCATGTTCGCTGTTCATTCAGTAAAACACCCGCATCAGGTACGACGCTTTAATTAATTACAATCTTTCGTACTAACTGTACGCGCAACACATTTTGCTGACAGTATGCACATATACCACTGAAAGCATCTGGAAAATTACAACGTCATGTAGCATATAGTTCAAGAGACAATGATGTCATAAACAATGAGATACGTGAAAAACTAGATTTTCTGAAAATAAAGTGCAAATCATCCATACTATACGGAACCAATGTTTGATAATGAGTGTACTTAGCGAGTTTCAACAAACTTTTAACATAATCTCAAATCTTCTCTAAACATTTTGAATTTAACTTTTGCATTAGTGTGTGGATCAACAATTCGTAGCTAATAACGCCAAAGACAATGAAGATTGTAAATACTTAACGTTAAACATTTAACATATTAACTCATTCGTATAGTAATCAGAGGTTTGAAACTGTTTTATACTGGGGAATCAGATTGTTTAAAATATCTGTGGTGGAAAGGATAGTGTTGTTCTGGGTGTCGAGGGACTTCTGAAAAATATTCGGGTACGAGTTTCTTTGAAATTATGGTTCTTTTACCATGTGACTTTCGACTCAATTTAATTACTAAAGCTGTGATCATGTCTGTGTATTAATATATCAAAGAGCGAAGAAACTTCTCGCGCACCCATTTGTATTGTCTTTGTTATTGTCATTATACTGTTGTTATTACCGATTATATTATTCTTACTGCCCATTTTTAGCAACAAAAGTTTTAAGAAAGAAAGTTTCCACTACCCAAAAACGTGCTAAAATAAATTCATATGACTTGATTAACTGGGAGACCGCAAATTGCTAACACTTTAGCTGTGCAGTTCGACGCATCCTGGAGTGAAGTATGCATTCCCGTTGTGTTCGTTGGTGGGCGTTGCAAATCAATCCCGGAGCAAAACGAAAGGAAGGTACCATGTGGCGAGCCGGCCGCAGTGGCCGAGCGGTTCTAGGCAGTCTGGAACCACGCGACCGCTACGGTCGCAGGTTCGAATTCTGCCTCGGGCATGGATGTGTGTGATGTCCTTAGGTTAGGTTAGGTTTAAGTAGTTCTAAGTTCTAGGGGACTGATGACCTCAGAAATTAAGTCCCATAGTGCTCAGAGACATTTTTGAGCCATGTGGCAACTCGACGCAAAGATCACGTATTTCAGGTTATCAGTATGAAGAGACGCCGTGTCGTTTCGACTTCGCTACTGGAGAATATCACAACGGGAGAAAAGTGATAAAGCAATAAACGAAACATATAGTGCTTTACGACAGTGTAGGCGAGAAAGACAGTGAAGGGCATTAAAAACTCTTGCGTTCACATTACGGCCCAGAAAGACATGAAATGACAGCTGAAAGAGAAGTGCTGCTGGAAATGGATGATATTCACGTAATGAAAAACTATTTTTTCATAGACTCCATTTTCTGGACATGTACTTAGGAGATAGAAGCAGACTGTCTAAAATGTTATATTTAGTATGCCAGTGCACGTTTATTCTTCGCTTGGTTCATCACTGAAACTTTCCATGCATATTACGATCAGCACGCTGAAAATAAGGGAAACGTTACAAAACCTTTATGACTGCTTTCAGCATTGCTGTATACTGTTTGATTTTCTGCACACATCCAAAAGCCGCCTAGAGGTGTGACGTCATGTGATTGGGAGGAGTAGGGTTCAAGTGAAGACCAACCCCCAAGCTTTATTTTTCCATGGTTTCCCTAAATCGATTCGAACGAATGATGATGGTTCTTGTGAAACTAGACACGAATGATTTGCTTCCGTATTCTTGTGTAAAAATAGAATGTGCTTCATTTCTTGTAAGTTCGTCGTCGACCGAACGTTGTACCAACAGCCTATATAAACAACATAGGATGTCCACGGCGCTGCCATATTTAAAGGCAATTGGAAACTTCGCCGCTTTTCGTTATTTATTGCCCGCTCTACGCGTTTCGGCAAATAATTCTCAATAACAACTGCGTTTGTTCTGTATTATGGCAGCTCAAGCGCGATGTTTGCGATGTTCGAGCTGTTGCATCATTCCAGTGACCTCAGTATAATATACACTCGTGCATTTGTGTAATTACCGATGTATCTTACCATGTAGATTTTTGCAAATTTCTTTATAACTTTTACTTACAGTTACTACACAATTGACTTGAATGACGTCTCCCGAGGAAGTTCTGTCGTACTTATATATATATATATATATATGGGGGGGTCGTTGGTATTTACAGAGAAAACATACGATAGTAGGCCTCAATAAAAATATTAATATGCGATTCGAAGCGTTAATTATCGTTACTTTGGACGAGGATTCCAGGTAAGAGAGCTAGAGTTTTTTGTTCTAGCATCGTGACTTTTTATGTGGCTTTCGGCACTTGTAATGGAAGGAACAACTGTCATGTCATATTGCGTTAAGATTTTGGTTTCTCGGAAAAGAGCTATTACCAGAATCCCTAAGACTAGATAAGCGTACATACCTACGCTCGTTAGGCCGCCACTGGTTCCCGGCTTGTACTGGTTATCTATCGTTGTGTTAGCACCTTTTGTCAAAACAATTCTGTAAAAATATATAAAGATGAGCGTAATTAATGTTTACACACATATACAGAGCACAGTATTTTTTAACACTTAATTCTACTCTGAACAAACAGATATATTGTCGATACACTGAGACTCACTAACTGCAGTAGTGAGGTGTACTTTCATAAAGTCGTCTGCTTGAGTACCAGATGACCATGAAGATAACGAATATACGATGTGGAAATTAGGAAAATTTCCCAGTCACATACAAGAAATGGTAGAAGAGAAAAGACGATGATATTTCGCTAAAGTATGACATTCCAGCTGTTTTCATTACTACAATTAATACAATTGCGCTCTGAACATACACTGGGCATAATTTATTACCAACAAGAATATCTTTAAATTATATTTTGACCACAAAATAGGATTTTCCAACACATGTTGCTTCTTCCTAAGATAAATGTTGGATGTGCCTAACGTTACAAAATATGGTGGCCAGTGTTGTTTGTTTCTGTAGTCCAGATTGCTGTAACAAATATAGCCTTTCTATGTTGACTACATACATGTTGGTGTTATATCCTAATCTTCCTTTCTTTCCCACCCCAAGAGAGTTTCACAATAACACTTAGTGTTTGAGATGCCTGCCATACTTACTGCACTTTCTTGAAGACTGTATCCACCACTTCCGACCAGTAAAGTACTCGACCTTTTGAGCTGTATACAGAGGGGTCCAAAAAATGTATCCACTGTTTGAAAGTCCGTAAGCTGCAAACTAATTGACGGAGTTGTGTCATTTTTGTTGAAAGTGTAGCTTTAAAAAAAAATGGTTCAAATGGCTCTGAGCACTATGGGACTCAACTTCTGAGGTCATCAGTCCCCTAAAACTTAGAACTACTTAAACCTAACTAACCTAAGGACATCACACACATCCATGCCCGAGGCAGTATTCGAACCTGCGACTGTAGCGGTCTGGTTCCAGACTGTAGCGCCTAGATCCTCTCAGCCACCCCGGTCGGCTGTAGCTTAAAGTCCAACTTAAAGATATGACTGTAGGTGTTCGAAATGGTCACCATTAACATCCACACACAAACGAGGCCGCCGAACTGCAGAACGAACTACTGACTGCAAGTTGTTCAGTTGGATATTTTGCACATGAATGTACGATGGATTCTCAAGTTCATCCAATGTGCGTGGCTTTTGTCGATAAACTACGTCCTTTAGTGTTCCCCACAGGTAAAAGTCCAGAGAACTTAGGTCTGGGGAACGTGGCGGATACTCCACAGCACCTCTACAGCCTATCCATCTTCCTGGTAGATTTTCGTCGAGATAGGCCCTCACACGATTTTGGTAGTGGGCTGTGGCACCATCTTGTTGAAAGAAATCTCTTCCGTCTCCATACAAGTCTCGGATGGCACGTAAAATGGATGTCTGAAGCTTCTGAAGGTACACCTCACTGGTAACTGTGCTGAAAGAAGAATAGCTGAATCAAGCCCCGGTAAGACAACCCACACCACACATTTACTCCTGGCAAATTCACGGCTTTGTCTACATGGGCGTTCGGATTTTCGGCGGCCCAGTAGATGCAATTGTGGCGATTTACTGTACCATTTCATCTCTGCAAACTCTTCATCGTTGCGCACCATGTTAGTAAACCGCACGCAGTACTCCATTCTACGATCTGGGTCGTCCTTGTTCACTGCGTGTAGCAATCGTGGTATGTAGCACTTCCACTTTGCTGTCTTGAAAATTCGCCGAACACTTGAGCGACTCACTCCAGTTTCACGGGCAAACTGTCTCACAGACTTCTGTGGTGAGCGAGTGAGTTGTTGTAACACACGACGGGAGTTAGCTGGACTTGTTACGATTACAGGTCGTCCAGATCGTTGTTTGTGCACATCTTTAACACAGCCTTCGGCTTCAAATTTGTCTCGAATGCGACGAATTGTTAAACGTGTCGGTGGCTCTGTATGATGCTCATTTCGGCAATGCCGTTGAACCTCATTAACGTTTTCGTACTTAAAATACCACTTCAAAGCTGACTTCCTTTCATCGGATGTAAGCCTTGCGCCAGCCATGTTTACTCGATTAACTAGGTGCAACTAAGAACAATACACTATCTGGCGACTGTCATCTGACAAAACAAAACAACGGAATACAACGCTTGTGTGGCAATTGCCGGAACTACAAACTATTACAGTACCAAAGATGAGGAAACTCCGTCAATTACTTCGCCAGTTATGGACTTTTAAACAGTGGATACAATTTTTTGGTCCCCTCTGTATTGATATATGTCGAACAAGAGTATTCTATGCAGCTTCCTTAAAAGACACGCGGCACTCCCCGAATCCCCGCAAGAAAAATAAGACCTTAGTCGTGTTGTCTACTGCTAACTTTACGTATTCGTTCCGTATCATCCTGAATACTTATACACGACTTGACAAGATCCAGGAGCATGCTGCAAGCTTATTTCTATTAGTTATCGACACCATCCTGCGTTTAACCGCATTAAAAGAACTCCGATTCAGTACACGAGCTGCAGTGGTCTTCTGTGCCGCTCACTCTTTCTAAACGATTACCCGGAGAAGGGTAAGTGCCGCTACTGGAGGACAGTTAGAAGAACGATCGTCGTTTCAGATAGCCTGGGACGTTTGAGACCGCCGCTTGCGACTATGATAGCCGTACAAGGACGATGGCACCGCAAATGGAGGGGGCAGCTCTTCATTCAGTTGACGTCGACCCTAGTGTCAGCGTAAGACAAGTAGGCGCAACACGTCACGATGACGGCACAAATGTCTGGTGAGTGTACGTGCTGCCCATATTAAGGATATTTACAGACATGTACAGGCACTATCACGAGCTCATTTCCTTACACGGGTGTATTCTGCGAATGGTTTATTCAACAACGTGTTAAACATTATTTGAATGCAACTGTGCTGCTTACGGGTGAGGCATAGTTTCACTGTGACCGTATCGACACTCAGCAGACTGACGTTATTAATAAAGATTCTGCCTCCACATCTGATTAGCATTGGTGGTGACTTTTTTTTTGGGCCCCGTATTATTTAAACATGATCAATTGACGAGCTTACAATACTTTCTCAGAGGATGCTACAGAAGATGTGTGCTTGCCACTGCGACGAAACATGTACTGTTTAAACCATGAAGTTTCGGGATTGCAGCTGGATGACATCGGTGTCTTGGCACGATATTTCGGCTGACAACCATTCGGCCATCGTCAGGTGAGTGTTTTACACTGGGCAATGCCTGTGCACGTGGCTAAGTTTATATGAAAAATGGACGTGGAGGTGCTTGCGCATGGGTTACGCTACAATCAGTGGTTCCCAACAGGTGGTCCACGGACCCCCAGGGGTCCGCGAGCAATGCCAGAGGGGTCCGCAAGATGCAACTAGAATAAAAAATATATTTCGTATGATACTCAATATTTATTTTCTAAGGAGTCTGTTATACCCAGATTTGAAGACAACGATTTTGAGCAATAATAAAAAAATTTAACAATAACAATGATGGCTAAATTCACAAAGTTTTAAGCTCAATACTTTTTCAATAATGAATATGTCAATTTTTTTCTAAGTACCAAAAATAGAAAACGTATAAAAAGACTTAATTTGGCTTTTTTTAGGTACTTGGTACTGTGATATGACAAGGTACCAATCATGCTCGATGAGGGGTCATCGAGAAAATTTTGTTGGGAACCCCTCCGCTACATGATCGCCCTCTGTCGAGTTTAGCGCCCTCTACAAATGTTGCTCCATCTGTTGCATCCATCTGGTGATGCATGCACCCCCAGCCCTCCCTCCTCCCTCTGTCGAATTGCGGGTCCATATAGTTAAAATTCAGCTAACGACACAAAAAAATTAACTGTCGCTAGGCGTAAAATATTTTCTTTCTGAAGATATTAAAGAAACCATCGGTTCGCACGCCTTATCCAGTTGAAAGCTGCCATCACGATTAATAAGATCTTCCGCCAAACGTCTTTTCACAGATTCGTCAGTAAATGAACCCCTGAAAGATCTCGTCTGGGCCAATAATTCTGTGGCAGAATAGTCCATAGAATGTCATGTGCAGAAACTGTGCTCGGCTATGGCTGATTACTGGGCTGCGAAAAGTGAGAGTGCTGATCAAGTTCATCGCACGTTCCTCATACTGTGATTGTGGTCTGACTATTGTAGGTTTTGCCACAGTGGCATAATATTCTGTATTCCGGTGTAAAAAAACGGCTGATTGGTTGTCAACCGAACTATCGTGGCAAGATTTCAACCTCATTCAGCTGCAATTCTGGAACTTCATGGAATACTGATTACATCGGGAAAACTCAGGTCTGCTGGTTTTCATGGCATTTGTCACTGATGATAAACTCTCCTGAGTGAGTCGTTAAGCCTCGTTACGTTCTTCTTCCATGCTCCACGTTTCGATCCTCTGATGGGATATTCTTCAGCGCTCCAATGGTGCCGCCGGCTGACTGAACACTCCTTCCTAGTACAGGGATCCAAAAGTGACCATTGGAAATGTGTGACGGGGAATTTGACGCATCTTAACGACTCAGAAGGTTTTACCATCGACATGATACAAGATAATTATTTGTATGTTTCTGCTGTCAGGCACTTTTCTTTAAGGAAGATGCTGCATTTCAGGTATGTTCTGCTCGTCATCGAGCGTTTATGCATTCAGATAAACGTCACTTAAAAATCTTTATCTAAAGTAACATCTGCTGCTGGAATGGCTATTGGGGTATTTGGAGGGAAAGGGTTTTCATTTCATTTATAGCAGATTTATACACCTGCTGCCTAATAGTTAAAAAAACCTGTGGTGCGTTATACAGTGTTAAGTGTAATAGTACATTGTTTTTGCACATTACTTGCAAGATTTGTTATGAGCAGTAAAACAGTGTGTTAAAAAGAAAATTTCCGCGCGGGATTAGCCGAGCGGTCTAGGCGCAGCTGTGATGGACTGTGCGGTTAGTCCCGGCGGAAGTTCGAGTCCTCCCTCGGGCATGGTTTTGTATGTTTGTCCTTAGGATAATTTAGGTTAAGTAGTGTGTAAGCTTGGGGACTGTTGACCCTAGCAGTTAAGTTCCATAAGATTTCACAAACATTTGAACATTTTAAAAAGAAAATTAAATTATTTGCTGGTAACGGAGTGTTAAAATAATAAACGTAGTAGTGGGGGCCAGAAAACAGTGTCCGGTGGTGTCGTCTGTAGATGAAGAGCTGTGTCTCGTTATTTATTATGACTGATACCACAACATAGGTGGGATGGAAATAGTTTTGCGTCAGTTGTTGAAACCCAGGTAACAGAGGATATGAAAGGATCAAAGATCAACACGTGGAAGGGAGATCCATCAGATAGTTCGTCGTTATCAACATACGAAGATAATGGAATGTAGTCGAATTAAATGGATGCTGAGGGAATTAGATTAGGAAATGAGGCACTTAAAGTAGTAAAGGAGTTTTGCTATTTGGGGAGCAGAATAACTGATGATGGTCGAAGTAGAGAGGATATAAAATGTAGACTGCCGATGGCAACGAAAGCGTTTCTGAAGAAGAGAAATTTGTTAACATCGAATATCGATTTAAGTACCAGGAAGTCGTTTCTGAAAATATTTGTATGGAGTGCAGCCATGTATGGAAATGAAACATGGACGATAAATAGTTTAGACAAGAAGAGAATAGAAGCTTTCGAAATGTGGTGCTACAGAAAATGCTGAAGATTATGTGGGTAGGTCACATAACTAATGAGGAGGCACCGAATAGAATCGGGGAGAAGAGAAATTTGTGGCAGAGTTTGACTAGAAGAAGGGATCTGTTAGTAGGACATGTTCTGAGGCACTAAGGATTCACCAATTTAGTACTGGAGGGCAGGGTGGAGGGTAAAAATCGTAGAGGGAGACCAAGAGATGAATACACTAAGCAGATTCAGAAGGATGTAGGTTGCAGTAAAGTAAGTACTGGGAGAGGAAGAAGCTTGCACAGGATAAGTAGCATGGAGAGCTGCATCAAACCAGTCTCAGGACTGAAGACCACAACAACAACAACAACAACAACATTTGTTTAAGTAAAATATACTGATCAATTAAATTCCAGATTAATAACATGAAAACCATCAGAATTATAGTGACATATAAAGTGACAACTTCTGAGATTTACCAATCGAGCGTTGATGCATACAGATAAATGCCGCTTAAAGTGTCTTTATCTAAATTAACATCTGGTTAAAAATGGTTCAAACGGCTCTGAGCACTATGGGACTTAACATCTGAGGTCATCAGTCCCCTAGAACTTAGAACTACTTAAACCTAACTAACCTAAGGACATCACCCACATCCATGCCCGAGGCAGGATTCGAACCTGCGACCATAGCAGTCGCGCAGTTCCAGACTGAAGCGCCTAGAACCACTCGGCCTAGAACCAACGCGGTCGGCTAACATCTGGTGCTGGAATGGCTATTGGGGTATTTGGCGGGAATAGGCTTTCATTTCATTTATTGCATATTTATACACCTGCTGCCTGATATTTTTAAAAAAAACAGGTGGTGCGTTATACAGTTTTAATTGTAATAGTACACTGTTGCATATTACTGGCAAGATTTGTTATGAGCAGTAAAACAGTGTAAAAGGAAACAGTATTCAAAAGCAAAAGGAAACAGTATTCAAGCAAAAGGAAACAGTATTCAATAAACACAAAACATCTGAATTTATAACAGTAAAAATGAAATTTGAATCGTAATTTACAAAGTTCAGGGGTTAATTGCGCCAAATTTCACAGCCTACAACCCTGGCGGCAGTCGCTCAATGCAGGTATAGCTCCAAGGAACAAGACAACTACTCAACTTTTGCTAGGTATGGAAGACGAAGCGGGAAAGTCCTCCCGCGGCAATAACTTATACCTCGGGCGTTGGGCAGGATGCCGCCAAGGTAGCGGCCCAAAAGTCACGGCTGCAAACAGCAAAGTAGACTCATGTGTTTCTCAATCAGCTGAACATAAATCACACGTGAGGTAGCACCTTCAAACAATAACAATATACACTCACGGAGCCTCGCCTTAGCAAAGTGAATACGACTCGTAACCTAAGGTAAAACAACTATATATATATATAAGACTTTTAATCAGATTAGAGGAAACTGCCGAGACTGACAGAGATAATTAGAATGGATTTTGATGTACACAGTAAATACATACGCCTCTGTCTAGGTAAGATAATAACCAGTACATGTAACTAACAAGGCGCAGGTACAAACAGAGCAGTTGCAGTTAAACCCTTAAGCAAGGCAGAAAATTTCACTCAATAGTAGCCCTAAGTAACTCAATTATGACTAAAACACATCAACGTAGGTTAGAATAAATATACTTAACTGAATCACGATTAGATTTCAAATTCATGCCCAGTACCATGACATTACCACCGTGTACAGTGCCACTCAACGGTGTTACCACTTCAATTCATAAAATCGCAGTCCAAGCAGGTGCACCCAAGCGGTTTACCAATTAACAGACTCACGTGGCTTCAAAGAAGACGCACTAACAATCATTGGACACTTTCAAGCCAAAGCATACTGCAGAACAAACAAACACATATTATTCACTGAACAAGACAGTAATATTGCGCCCAGTTTTCCTTTAAAAATTAAACTAGAGGGCCAGAAGATCCATGAGCAGTATCGTTTTAGCTCGTTTTGAAATAACAGAAGGAGGCCGCCGTCAGCAGAGCTCGACCTACGTCACCTTCTTTAGCGGCTGCCCAACATACGACAAGTCGCTCGGCGATCCGGTTGGGCACATGCGTTGTCCATTCCAAATCGGCCCCATCAAACCCGGCCGCCTGGCACTGCTGCTCCAGCCTCCCCCATTCGTCACTTGCCGTTCACCAGATAAGTCACAAGGGAGGTGACTATCGATACCGGTGGCAGAGGTAGTCGAACCGAGCCGCCACGGCTCAGTTGTTACTGTGCGATAATCGTATGATACACCTTTAATATGTCAGTTGTTCACTTACGTTTATGATCTCAAAAAGATTCATTCGTTTCTTTTGTAAACTGGCGGAAGTGTTGTGTAACATCACACTATTGCAGTGCTTAGTCTGACACTGACCTGGGCGTATTTCACTGCACCAGACGTTTCGACATAGGTGTAAAGAGTATACAGGGTGTCACACGAGTAAAGGTCAGTGTTCAGGGACGTGATAGGAACGATCATCGAAGCCAAAAAGTCTCGTAAACATCGGTTCTAAAATGCATACCTTAACACTATGAGCACTTGTCCATCATCGATACTGTGAAACAAATTTCTTCTACTGCAAGCTCTATGCTTTCCATATTGTGAGAGGTCGTGGTATGGACGATAATAAGAGGGAGATGACCAGTAAACGTGGGCTCTGAACTGATTACTTAATACGAGCACTTGTTTATCTTCGCTAATGTGAAACACGTCTCTTCTAGTGTTCAAGTGCCTCTTAAGGTATGCAATTTAGAGCCCATGTTTGCTAGACAATTTTTCAGTATTTTGAGCCATATTATCTCCTCCCAAAATATGGAAATCAATGAGCTTGCGTTTGAAGAGATTTCTTTCATAGTATCGAAGATGAAGTAGTAAGCTCTTAAGGCATGCATTTTAGAGCCCATGTTTAGTATACTTTTTTTACCTCGGATCATAGTTGCTGTCACACCCCTGAGTTTGGTCCATTCCTCCTAGGACACGCTTTATACTTAATATGACGGTCGTCCACAAAGTAAATTCCGTTTCTATTTCTATCCGCGGCAGCGCTACGATCGCAGTTCCAAGCATGCGCTGCAGTTACTCTGAATCGAGGAGAAGACATGTGCGCCATTTTCAGATCGCTGCTGTCGACTTGTGCTTTGTAGTGCTTCTTTATAATGTCAGCCGTAAACGAAAACGCCGCCGCGTAAGAAATCAGATCAGCAGAAATGCAAAGAAAGTTAAACCAAAGGAAATTCATCGGCAAATCTGCGAGGTTTACGGACAAAATGAGTGATTCAATGATTAGAAGATGGGTCAGACTGTTGAATGATGGACGTGACCAAGTGCACGATGAAGAACGAAGTGGACGCCCGTCTGTGGTTACTGATGAACTGGTTCACACAATTGAAGAGAAGATTAAGCACAACCGTAAGTTTACACTTAGTGCCCTTGCTATGGAAGTTCTGCAAATCTCACGATCACTTATTCGTGAAATTGTTACTGAAAAACTGAAATTTCTAAAACCTTGCCACCGTTGGGTACCGTAACTAACTTGGATTGTTTGGGGGAAGAGACCAAACAGCTAGGTCATCGGTGTCATTGGATTGGGGGAAGGACGGCGAAGGAAGGCGGCCGTGCCCTTTCAAAAGAACCATCCCGGCATTTGATTGCAGCGATTTAGGGAAATCACGGAAAACCTCAATCAGGATGGCCGGACGCGGGATTGAACCGTCGTCCTCCCGTTGGGTACCCAAAATTCTTACTGAACAACCCAAAAAAACAACGGATGGGGGCAGTGCACTTCAGTTTTTGACACGCTACAATGAAGAAGGCGATGGTTCTCTTTCTCGGATAGTCACAGGGGATAAAACTTGGGTATCGTACGGCACCCCTGAAACAAAACGGCAATCAATGGAAAGGAGGCACACTCCATCCCCAACGAAGTGTAAGCCTAAACAAATCTTGACACCTCGAAAAATCAGGTGCACCGTTTTCTGGGATAGAAAAGGCATTTTGTTGATTGATTTCTCACCACTAGGCCAAACAATCAATGCACATGGTTACTGCGAAATACAGAACAAGCGCCGAGGATTACTGTCAAAAGGTGTTGTTTTATTCCACGATAATGCCTCACCTCGTATGTGACCAAAAAACTATTACAGGAATTTCACTGGGACACGTTTGATCATCCTCCGTACAGCCCGGACCTTGCTCCTAGCGACTTTCATCTCTTCTCACACCAAAATCTGTCCTAGGTGGTCAACACTTCAAAGATGACGACGAGCTGAAAGAACATGTTACCTCATGGTTGAATACATAGGCGGCAACCTTCTATGAAGAAGGCGTACAAAGACTTGTGCCACGCTAAGACAAGTGCCTAAAAGCTATGTAGGAAAGTAATTTAACAGTTGTAGATTTTTGTACAATAACTATTTTTTCTGTATCTGTACACGTTTGTTTTATATAACCAAACGGTACTTACATTGTGGACATACCTCGTACAATAGGGTGGCCTTGTAGTGTGTAGATGACTGTCGACTATCGCTTCCTTTCAGCGATACTCTCGATGCTGACAGTTTGGCTCTAGGCGCTTCAGTCTGGAACCGCGCGACCGCTACGGTCGCTAGTTCGAATCCTGCCTCGGGCATGGATGTGTGTGATGTCCTTAGGTTAGTTAGGTTTAAGTAGCTCTAAGTTCTAGGGGATTGATGACCTCAGGTGTTAAGTCCCATAGTGCTCAGAACCATTTGAGCCATTTGAGCACACCTTAAATGCATTGCATTAGAAGTAGCTGGAGGCTGCTGAAGAATTTTGAGCCTTTGCATTCAGTTATCACATTAAACATATTATCTCCATTTTTATAGTGTGAATGAATACCTTCATTTCTTCCTTGATATGCAATATTTTACTTAGACAAATTTTTGGCTAAATTACGAAGTTGTCTTCGATTTGCAAGGAAATCGTGAACTTGGTGGGCATAAAAAAGGGGGGTGGGGGTGGAGATACGAGCAGGGAGGAGTCAGTGGAATGTATACGTGCAACAGTAACACTGTTTAATACAAACTGCTACTCCTGTCTTAGCCGTTGTGAATAGTGTAATTGTATTTGATCATTATAGAGTAGTGTTTATTGCACTGTTCTGGCGTGATTTATACGGGGTGAACCAGAGCTCCACCGGCAAACTTTTAAAGCAGAAATTCACGCCCAGAATTCCGTCAGCGGCGCGGCAGCAGACAGCAATCCCCCCCCCCCCCTTTCCCCGACACCCCCACCCCTCCTCTCAGCGGAATCCAATCGCCGCGCGCATTAATGACCACTGCAGATCCCAATAACTGCAGTGGCAGCGCCACCCCGTGCTGGCTTTATGGGCCAGCGACGCGTTGCAAAGGACCTCTCATTGCGGATCTCTGCGGCGGGTCGCAATTAGCAGACTGTTATTTGAGGGAGCCTCTTCTTCCGCGCCGGCGCAAACCCGCAGGTGGTCCTGCGATGCACAGACTGGTGGTCGTTTCATTCACATAACAAGTGGTCGCGGAGGCGTTGATGGAAAAAGTAGTTCTCACTATACCACGACAAATGCCATATCGTGTATACCGAAAGTGTTCAATAGCATAGAACCAACAAGAGATATTTTTTTTAATGAAACCGTCTAGACCACTTAATCTACATCTACATGGATACTATGCAAATCACATTTAAGTGGCTGGCAGAGGGTTCATCGAACCACCTTCACAATTCTCTGTTATTCCAAACTCGTATAGCGAGCGGAAAGAATGAACACCTACATCTTTCCTTACGAGCTTCGATTTCCCTTATTTTATCGTGGTGATCGTTCCTCCCTATGTAGGTAGGTGTCAACAAAATATTTTCGCATTCGGAGGAGAAAGTAGTTGATTGGAATTTTGTGAGAGGATTCCGTCCCAACGAAAAACGCCTTTCTTTTAATGATTTACAGCCCAAATCCTGTATCACTTCTCTGAAACCCTCTCCCGTATTTCGCGATAATACAAAACGTGCTGCCTTTCTTTCAACTTTTTCGATGTACTCCGTCAGTTTTTTATAACTCTTCTTCCCCTTCTCCCTTCCTGTTTTAGGTGATTGCACCAGTTCCGATCATCAAGGTGTAGCCATCTACCCGTCTAGTTGTTGATTACAGCGATATTATCTTTCTCAAGAAAGCTCACGGCGTTAGGAACTGGTAACGAACGCCTGTTTTCGACTCTCTGATCACATTTGACAGTCATATGCGCAGCTATGACTAAAATGAGATCGACAGGAAGTGCAAAATGGCTAAGCAAAGATGGCTAGAGGACAAATGTAAGGATGTAGAGGCTTATCTCACTAGGGGTAAGATAGATACAGCCTACAGGAAAATTAGAGAGACCTTTGGAGATAAGAGAACCACTTGTATGAACATCAAGAGCTCAGATGGAAACCCAGCTCTAAGCAAAGAAGGGAAAGCAGAAAGGTGGAAGGAGTATATAGAGGGTCTATACAATGGCGATGTACTTGAGGACAATATTATGGAAATGGAAGAGGATGTAGATGAAGACGAAATCGGAGATACGATACTGCGTGTAGAGTTTGACAGAGCACTGAAAGACCTGAGTCGAAACAAGGCCCCCGGAGTAGACAACATTCAATTGGAACTGCTGACTGCCTTGGGAGAGCCAGTCCTGACAAAACTCTACCATCTGGTGAGCAAGATGTATGAGACAGGGGAAATACCCTCAGACTTCAAGAAGAATATAATAATTCCAATCCCAAAAAAAGCAGGTGTTGATAGATGTGAAAATTACCGAACTATCAGTTTAATAAGTCACAGCTGCAAAATACTAACGCGAATTCTTTACAGACGAATGGATAAACTAGTAGAAGCCGACCTCGGGGATAATCAGTTTGGATTCCGTAGAAATATTGGAACACGTGAGGCAATACTGACCCTACGACTTATCTTAGAAGCTAGATTAAGGAAGGACAAACCTACGTTTCTAGCATTTGCAGACTTAGAGAAAGCTTTTGACAATGTTGACTGGAATACTCTCTTTCAAATTCTAAAAGTGGCAGGGGTAAAATAAAGGGAGCGAAAGGCTATTTTCAATTTTTACAGAAACCAGATAGCAGTTATAAGAGTCGAGGGGCATGAAAGGGAAGCAGTGGTTGGAAAGGGAGTGAGACAGGGTTGTAGCCTCTACCCGATGTTATTCAATCTGTATATTGAGCAACCAGTAAAGGAAACAAAAGAAAAATTTGGAGTAGGTATTAAAATCCAGGGAGAAGAAATAAAAACTTTGAGGTTCGCCGATGACATTGTAATTCTGTCAGAGAAAGCAAAGGACTTGGAAGAGCAGTTGAATGGAATGGACAGTGTCTTGAAAGGAGGATATAAGATGAACATCAACAAAAGCAAAACGAGGATAATGGAATGTAGTCGAATTAAGTCGGGTGATACTAGATTAGGAAATGAGACACTTAAAGTAGTAAAGGAGTTTTGCTGTTTGGGGAGCAAAATAACTGATGATGGTCGAAGTAGAGAGAATATAAAATGTAGACTGGCAATGGCAAGGAAAGCGTTTCTGAAGAAGAGAAATTTGTTAACATCGAGTATAGATTTAAGTGTCAGGAAGTCGTTTCTGAAAGTATTTGTACGGAGTGTAGCCATGTATGGAAGTGAAACATGGACAACAAATAGTTTGGACAAGAAGAGAATAGAAGCTTTCGAAATGTGGTGCTACAGAAGAATGCTGAAGATTAGATGGGTAGATCACATAACTAATGAGGAGGTATTGAATAGGATTGGGGAGAAGAGAAGTTTGTGGCACAATTTGACTAGAGGAAGGGATCGGTTGGTAGGACATATCCTGAGGCATCAAGGGATCACAAATTTAGCATTGGAGGGGAGCGTGGAGGGTAGAAATCGTAGAGGGAGACCAAGAGATGAATACACTAAGCAGATTCAGAAAGATGTCGTTTGCAGTAGGTACTGGGAGATGAAGGAGCTTGCACAGAATAGATTAGCATGGAGAGCTGCATCAAAGCAGTCTCAGGACTGAAGACCACAACAACAACAATATTCTAACAGTTTATCGTGTATCTTAACGCGATAAAGTCGAATATAATCATTGTCTCGCTGACTAACACAGGTTCCCCGCACTTTAACGAAACAATCAAGGAAAAAGGCGGTAATAATGACGATCAGGCCTTTTTATAGGTTTTTGATCACAAGAGTTTAACGTCACTGCCTTCTCCATGACGGAGCTTCTTTGGCTTTGCTGTACTTAGACGTTAAACTACTTGCTTATATAGTTTAATGTTGATCTGCAATTACCGAACTCTGATTCTACACTATTTTTCCCCTCTTAAAATTCTATTCCTAATTTATTGTTTCTATAGCTTTTATCACTGTAAACTGAACCGAGGTGTTACAACTTCTCTAAGTGCATCATGTCCCCACCATACGACCTAGTCGGCATTCACTCTCGCGGTGGGCACTGGTCATGTCAGTGAATCTCAATAAATACAACAGCCCATACAAACCGAGATAGACCACTTGTTAAGACACTGGTCTCGGACTGGGGTTCAGTTCCCCGTCTGGCCAACCATATTTACGTCTCTGTGGTTTCTCTAACTCTATTAAGGCCAGTTGTTGTTTCGCTTGATGTGGACGCTGCCGATCTTGTGTGTCCGCCTCTACTGACCTTGTCGTCGACGCTACATTCAACGATAATCTCTCCTCCTTTACTACGGTGCTGCCACACTGGCAGGGATTACAGTCAGCCTTGGGTAGTACAAGGCCTCAGAGCAATTTGTGGTAGGCTTGTGAAGGCACTTGACCTGCTGATTTTTCCAGAGCTGCACCGGCTGTGCTCAGCGACCAGAAAGCGCGAACTGGAGGCGGCGCGAGCAGCCGGACCAGTGGTCGCGCCACGGCAGACAAACCGGTCGCAGACCATTCCTGGAACGCCCACTGCGGGGTCACTGGAGGCCGTCCGGATCCCCCTCCCCCTCCCCCTCCCGTGCCTACGACAGCCTTCAGCTCCGGAACGGCGCATCTGCCGCGCGTCGCGGCCTCCAGTAACGGCGCGCTAAAAAGGCCAATGCCGTGCCGTCCAGGTGACGCAAGCGGACTCACTCTTCTCCAGTGACTGCTCTTATGCAAGCCCTCGCGTGCCGAGTTAAATATGCTTACGGTACTGGTAATTCGTCCCAGGTGTCTTCTACGGGACTCTTGACAATAGCGGCATATGAAAAACGAGAAGACTACAGTTCTCTGCGGAAGGTTAAACACCAGTGCCCGTTGTGGTATCTGCAGTTGGTTGCTGTATGCCAGGTGGTGATGGGGTAATGTATTCTTCCGCATTTCCCGGTATCTGCCATCTTGTAGGCCAACGGCCTTGCCGCAGTGGTAACACCGGTTCCCGTCAGATCACCGAAGTTAAGCGCTGTTGGGCTGGGCTAGCACTTTGGTGGGTGACCATCCGGTCTTCCGAGCGCTGTTGGTAAGCGGGGTGCACTCAGCCCTTGTGAGGCAAACTGAGTAACTACTTGATATAGAAGTAGCGGCTTCGGTTGAAACGTTCCCTTAGAAAAATTATAAATGACTATGCTTAAAATGACACACAATATTTTTAGCGCAACGCAATCTGACTTTCAAAAATCCCTACAAAAGAATGGCCCTGACTAACAATAACCTATACCTTTCATGAGTCACTTACCTCATAAAAATATTCGTTACTCTAACTACTGCAATACAGCGAGCGCCACTACTGCCAACTAAATAAGAGATTCAAACTAGCGAAGGCACTAACTACTGATAGGCATACTAAGCAAATGATAGATTTTGATAGAGAACAAACACAGTATTTACCTTAATAGTGTTCGAAAGTCATTATATATATATATATATATATATATATATATATATATATATATATATATATATATATACTCCTGGAAATTATATATATATATATACTCCTGGAAATTGAAATAAGAACACCGTGAATTCATTGTCCCAAGACGATCGTAGAGATGCTGGATGTGGTCCTGTGGAACGGCTTGCCATGCCATTTCCACCTGGCGCCTCAGTTGGACCAGCGATCGTGCTGGACGTGTAGACCGCGTGAGACGACGTTTCATCCAGTCCCAAACATGCTCAATGGGGGACAGATCCGGAGATCTTGCTGGCCAGGGTAGTTGACTTACACCTTCTAGAGCACGTTGGGTGGCACGGGATACATGCGGACGTGCATTGTCCTGTTGGAACAGCAAGTTCCCTTGCCGGTCTAGGAATGGTAGAACGATGGGTTCGATGACGGTTTGGATGTACCTTGTACTATTCAGTGTCCCCTCGACGATCACCAGAGGTGTACGGCCAGTGTAGGAGATCGCTTCCCACACCATGATGCCGGGTGTTGGCCCTGTGTGCCTCGGTCGTATGCAGTCCTGATTGTGGCGCTCACCTGCACGGCGCCAAACACGCATACGACCATCATTGGCACCAAGGCAGAAGCGACTCTCATCGCTGAAGACGACACGTCTCCATTCGTCCCTCCATTCACGCCTGTCGCGACACCACTGGAGGCGGGCTGCACGATATTGGGGCGTGAGCGGAAGACGGCCTAACGGTGTGCGGGACCGTAGCCCAGCTTCATGGAGACGGTTGCGAATGGTCCTCGCCGATACCCCAGGAGCAACAGATCCTACGGCCTTGGCGTGCATCCGTGCGTCGCTGCGGTCCGGTCCCAGGTCGACGGGCACGTGCACCTTCCGCCGACCACTGGCGACAACATCGATGTACTGTGGAGACCTCACGCCCCACGTGTTGAGCAATTCGGCGGTACGTCCACCCGGCCTCCCGCATGCCCACTATACGCCCTCGCTCAAAGTCCGTCAACTGCACATACGGTTCACGTCCACGCTGTCGCGGCATGCTACCAGTGTTAAAGACTGCGATGGAGCTCCGTATGCCACGGCAAACTGGCTGACACTGACGGCGGCGGTGCACAAATGCTGCGCAGCAAGCGCCATTCGACGGCCAACACCGCGGTTCCTGGTGTGTCCGCAGTGCCGTGCGTGTAATCATTGGTTGTACAGCCCTCTCGCAGTGTCCGGAGCAAGTATGGTGGGTCTGACACACCGGTGTCAATGTGTTCTTTTTTCCGTTTCGAGGAATATATATATATATATATATATATATATATATATATATATATATATATATATATATATCAGTTCATGATATCCAGTATTACAAATTTACTCTTTCTGGCGCACAGACGTCCAGATCGTCCGCTCTTAAAATTCTGACATCTCTCTCCCCACATCCACCACTACTGGCGGCTCACCTCCAACTGCGCAATGCTGTTAACAGCCAACTGCCCAACACTACAATAGCAAATTCCAACAGTGCAAACCAGCCACAGGCTGCACACAGCACAGTCAGTGATTTTCATATAGAGCGCTACATGCCGTTACCAACATAAAAACCTAAACAGCCTACTTACATAGCCCCCATGCTCCCCACAAAAAAAATTACAAACTGTTTTGGGCGCTGGCCAATACATATTTGTTAAAATTTTTCATAATTACAATAACAAAGATATCAAATCTACATACTTATTGATACAATGTTGGTCAAAAGCTAAACAAGGTCTCGTAAACTGACATATGCCCGGAAGAGCGGTTTGCTGACCACATGCCCCTCCAAATGCGCATCCTGTGACGCATGTGAGCTGAGGATGACACGGCGACCTGTTGGTACCGTTGGGCCTTCCAAGGCCTGTTCGGGCGGAGTTTAGTTTTTACCGTATTATAGCATTTTTTGAATCCTCCCTGCTCCCTTATTGACTACCTGATTCTCCCTATATTTCATCAATGATCACTGCTGCAAATATTAATTCCGTGCGGTACTGTTCAAATTCCATGACCGACAGAGCTCGAAAAGTTATCGTACAATAATCTATACTGTTGTCGACATATAATCTTTCTTCGTGCTTCTGCGGAAAGAAGGCGGTTTGTCTCGAAGTGCATGCGAGGAGCCGAAAAAGAATGGTTCGAATGGCTCTGAGCACTATGGGACTGAACTTCTTAAGTCATCAGTCCCCTAGAACTTCAAACTACTTAAACATAACTAACCTAAGGACTTCACACACATCCATGCCCGAGGCAGGATTCGAACCTGCGAGCGTAGCGGTCGCGCGGTTCCAGACTGTAGCGCCTAGAACCGCTCGGCCACTCCGGCCGGCCCGAAAAAGAATCACATAGTCTACGCGTCTAGTGGGATCGTGAGAGGAGGGAATGTTCACTTGTTTCTCGGTCGATACTGGCAACCCACGGATGCATTCATGTCGTTCCCATCAGCAGCTGGCCCGACGGGGAATAACATACGGGAGTGATTAGGACTGACGAAAGCAGAGTTTAAAGAAGTTTACGTTTAAATATGCTCCTTATACCATTTGTTTCTCAATTGACTTACACAACGCAACACTATTTCGCAACGCTTCGAAAGAGCTAGTATTGATAGATCGCTTAATCTGGCACATCGGAAAACAGGACAGTCTGGTACGCCTCCTGCGATATGTTGATTTCTCAAGGACTGTTTCCCTGGCTCTCTATTTCCTTTGTTGTACTATTACTCGCGTAACAACTAATGTGTGAGATAAAATATGTTGCTGTGAAAAGAGCCCCGAAATACCTTTTAGTGATGCTGTGCTGTGACTTTCTTTGGATCATTAATTTTCAACAAAACAAAATATATTATGTTCTTATTATTCTGGCTCTGGCTTTCTATTAAAGGAACATTTTTTCCGTTACTGTAACTCGCCATAAAGTTCAACATATCTTCCTGACTTTACAGTTATTGACTAGGTTAATGAAATTTATTTCGTTATCAATACTGACGTTACAGTACGCAATGATTGTTCAACATCCAAATCTTGCTGTGGATTTTTGTTAACAGTAAAACACCAACAAGTACCACGACTAACACGAGAACATGAGACTATCATCAGAGAAAAATATGTTTTTACTATGATGTTTGCCACACGAGAACTACGCACATCAAGATTTCTTTTATGTTATGAAGGTAAATTAACATTTTGCGTCTTTAATAATGTATCACTCGCAGCCCGTGTCCACCTGTAAAACACATCATAAAATCTGCTGCTCTGCCCTGCAATTCAGAAAGCTGAAAGAAATAATTTTAGTTCACTATTACCTGTCCGCTTCTTTGTGGTATGGTTGGTTTCATTTAATGCAGTTTGAATGCGCCGCGGCAGCGGCTCGTTCGTTCGTAGCGCAGCTCTGCACCACGAATGATATTTAAATAGCTGAAAATGTCTTAAAAGGATTGAACAAAATACCAAGCAAGCTAATTACAAATCATAATGCAAGTTTTCACTAAGTAACTCTATTCAAAACATTTAAACAGATTAAGTTATTACACACCTTTCCAAATCAATGTCTAATGGCGTCCCTCTCTCAATCTTGACAAAAGAATGCGACGCAAGCGTACAATATAACGTCACAGGCTCTTCCTACTCACGTAACTACAAAAAGACGACAGAAAAATTAATGTTCGGTTTTTACTATTTAGTAGTCATATTGTCATCTTTGTTTGATATTTAATAAGTATCGTCTGTGGCGGTTTCAGTACTCGCCGACACAGATATTATTTTTTTAAAAATCAGTACATAATTCTATACAAGAACAAAACATGACACGTAATGCTTTCTCTTTATTACATAAAGTTCACACAATCGTTGTCCACGCAATTACAATCATCCAGTTCAATTATTCTTTTCTCCTTTTCTTTACCACATATAATATGTGTTTTGGTAAGAGACGTTACAACTGGAAGGGCTGAATCAAATAAAGATCAAGCACCATTCGTAAAATAAGTTATTTCAAACAACATAACAAGACTGAAATGTTATCTCCAGAGAACACTTAAACAATTTCAGCAGTGATAACTCATGTCTCGTCCGAACAACAGGCCGGCCGCTGTGGCTGAGCGGTTCTAGCCGCTTCAGTCCGGAACCGCGCTGGTGCTATGGTCACGCAGGTTCGAATCCTACATCGGGCATGGATGTGTACGATGCCCGTAGGTTAGGTTTAAGTAGTTCTATGTCTAGGGGACTGATGACCTCAGATGTTAAGTCCCATAGTGCTTGGAGCCATTTGAATTCCGAACAACACACAGGTTTTTGAACATTTTAGAACATACTCTAAGTTTATTTCTGAATGAATCATAAGATGAATTTTGAATGCGTGTATAGTGTACGTCATGTATCTGCCAGGGGAATCCCGTCGCATCTGCAAGTAAACTTCCTGCAGACAGAAGGGAACGGGACTATACGAGCTGAGCGGAATAAAGCCGAACGGGTGAATGGCAATCGCTGTTTGTTTATGTGGTTGATTGTGTTTGCGAATGATCTGCGTTGTTATAATTACTAGCGAAATCCATAGATTCAGACTACCAGGGTGGAAATAAACGACGAACAGGAATCATAGGTAAGAAAGATTACGTATTTTCTTCTTGGTGTATCCAAGAAAATTAAATTTTGATAGAAACTAGCTAGTGAGGACCAATTGTACTGTCCAAGGTAGCAGCAGCCCGAGTAGCGCGGAAAACTCTTAGTATGAACACGTAATAACGCCTAACCGGAGAATAAACGCGGGTAACTAAACCGTTGATTGTGGCAGGGCTAGCGAAGTTAACCGCAGAATAAGTTACAGAATTAGTGATGACAAGTTTGTTTGGTAGAACGATGAAGGAGAAGAAACGGGGACAGCACACAAATTATGGAAGAATAACACGATTCCAAATTTACATAAAAATTTCATACTACTACTTTTCGATCTCATGCTTAAGAAGCTGGAGTGTATGAATGAAATGTGAAGCTATTTCCGAAAATAAAACCTTTTGGTTATAGTAGGCCTAATAGGCATTTGATATTGGTAATTTGTGAATTATATTTTCTCGTGTTATAAAAATGACCATTTGTGCCAAAACAGTCTCGTTTATTTGGTGTGTGTTACAGTAGATGCAATATTAGACAGACCTATTTCGTTTTATCTAGCAGACAGTGACAAAATACACGTAATCAGATTGAGAAACCACACGAGTCTTGGGTACTGTTTGTATTAACAGATTTTTCAGTATTAGAGAAAGACATTTCTTTTTTTCATGTAGCAAAACATTTGACGATCTTTGATGAGGTAATAGATTCTTTCCCAGAAAGGAAAGCACGTCATGTAAAGCTGTAACAAGGTTTGAGAGACTTACGGACTGAAGAAATGGGTACTGTCTTACTTGTCTCTTCTACTAGTTTCGTGTATCTTATATTTAATTTTGTCACACAAAAAAGTAAGTTATTAGCTATAGGAAATAAAGGATGCAAATTTTCTGAAGAGTTCTTGTTATCCCGGTTACAATTTATCCCATCCAATATTGATTGCGAGGTTTTTTTTCTGATGCACAGAGCAGTCTGAGTTAGACTTGGAAAGTGGATAATCTCCACGGGACCGGCATTTACGTTTAGTGATTTTGCTGTTTACTCGTCGTTTATTGATGTCACGTCAAGTGAATTAAAATACACTGACATGAGTACAGAAGGCTAAAATATATTATTAGTTTCAGATTTTATTTTATTTTATTTCCTCCTTCCTGACAGTCAAGTATTAATCGCCTTGCAGAACAATGAAGTTAATTTTGTCGATTTGCTAAAAAAGTTTGGCTTTTATTAATCAATTTATTTGAAACGAAGGGTTTCATTCCACAACATTCGCTAGTTTCAACTGTTCGCTGCATTTCAAAAGCGCATGTTTTCATCTTCTAGCACGTATGACATTGTGCCATAATGAAGAACCAAACATTAGATGATACAGCACTGGAACTCCAAGAAAATTTACATCCGAATATGGACAAACGAATGTGCACTTCAACCCGAATCACGCGTTTTAGTATGATGCACGAAATTCCGATGCTCTTGGAGTATCCTCTGATGTCTTGTTTCTTTTATGACATAATGTAAGATCTTTTAATGTCTTACACCTACGAACATACACACTTCCAGCATCTTAGTAGCTGCGCAAGCGCGTTGACGCCTGTTATCTGGCGTCTGGCAACTGCTGAAACGAATCTGCTCCTAACAGGTCGCGGGGAAATATTGCGAATGGTTATTTGAAAATCGTTATTTTCAAAGTAAATTTCCTTCTATGTAAGATTAACAATGTGCGAGAATGTACGATGAATTTCTTAAATCACACAGCGTTTGACTCTCATTTAAAAATCAAGTCTTTGAGTACAAACTTTTAGAAAAAATTCGAGTCCAGAAGATCAGGACATTTATGTCTTTATTGAAAATTTACTGGCACATTTGTGGAATGCATCGTAAGAGTGTAACACGCGCAAGAAAGGTCAACATTATATGTGAAAGCTTAGCTTCTCTTGCAGCTTATTAATCTTCGAGACCAAGATAATATGTGAAAGCTCTGATTTTCTTGTATTAACAGTATATATAATAATTTAAACCATTAACATTTCATATTTGTGTGCACACCCTACTTAACGCTATTGGCTGACTACATCACGTATTCTATGCTCGAATATCCTCTGTCATCGGCTGGCGAGATCACGTGACATGAGCTATGACTGGCTACAAATCGAATTGCAACTTGATTTCAATACTTCGGAAAGTAACATGCGGCGTTTGGCAGAATTTAAATTTAGACTTTCGTGATACGAAAATATGCAGCATACATGTTGCTGCACATCAAAGATCTTTCCAAAACCTTATATATATATATATATATATATATATATATATATATATATATATATATATATATATATATATATATTCAAAGGACTGATAAGTTTTACAGTTCTAAGGAAAAGTATACTGTCACTTAACACGGAAAAAGTGTATCTTCATCCAGGAGAAAGTGTAATTTTAAGCGGGAAATCCGGGAATTTTTTTTTTTTTTTCTTGTCCGCGTATGCACCTGGACTGAGGCATTGAGGTCCTTTTTTGTGTTGTATTACAAGCAGTGTTTCAGACTTCTTTCATGAACTAGTCACATAGATAAGTGAACCTTTGAACTCTTTTGTGTGACTGTGTTACCAATTTGTCGGTCTGTTGTAGTATCCTTGTTCTGCAATCGTGTTACCTGACCCGGAGCATAGCTGTGTAATAGTGACAGAAGTTGTCTAAGCGGTGTACTGCACTAGAAGCCGTTTCGCGTACTCACAGACTCGGCCTACCGTAACAACGGTGGCAACTCGGTCTCCTCAGCAGTAGCGACGAGGCCTTCACAAAACTGGCAACGAGTGTTTACAAAAACAACAATATTTCGATTAATCCCGAACAAGAGCCTTAAGGCTTGGCCTGGTACGCCTCCTGCAATTTCTTGATTGCTCCAGGGTTTCAAGGATTGAATCCAAATAAAAGATTTAGCGCCATTCGTAAAATACATAAAACAGTTAATTTAAAACAACATAACAAGACTGAAATATTACCTGCAGAGAATATTTGAAATAATTTCAGTAGTGGTAACAATATTTCCATTTATGCAAAACAAGAGCCTCTAGGCTTCGTTAGAGCTTTGAAATAACATTAAACAACTATTCTGAAGCGCCAGTGGCACACCAACGCCCAAACTGAATGCAATTTAACAAGGATTATTAAGCAGTTTTTAGATTTTAGAGGAACGGTAATTAATTTTACTAATCAAAAATCGAGAAAAGGAAATGTGAAGTGTTCCAAGATCTGTACGAAAGTTAAAATAGACTTTCATCAACAAGGGCAGTTACAGAATAAAAGCGGTATCGCCGCTGATTCCGCGTAATGTCCATCTGCAGCTGACAGCAGAGATCCACTTCAATTTACACACTCTCTGAGAGATACACATCACAATTAAATGCCAATATAAGGGTCCGATCGCAATATCGGGTGTGAATTCAGCTTAGGGCACATCGATGAAACAAAACCTCCAGGTGAGCGAGCTAAGAAAAAATGGTTTAAATGGTTCTGAGCACTATGGAACTTAACATCGGAGGTCATCAGTTCCCTAGAACGTAGAACTACTTACACCTTACTAACGTAAGGACATTACACACATCCATGACCGAGGTAGGATTCGAACCTGTGGCCGTAGCGGTCGTGCGGTTCCAGGCTGAAGCGCCTAGAACCGCTGTGCCACATCGGCCGCTGCGAGCTAAGAACGCAATGAAGAACGCAATGAATAATTAGTGTTAAGATGTTATCTGCCTTTCTTTCCTCCCCGGAGGAGTAAATGGCTCACGAGGAGCTCCAGAAAGCTGTCAGGTTAGACTAATGACAACATTTAACGCGGGAGAAGAGAGCGCACAAAAAGTAATAGAAAGCGACAGAAAATTATAGTAAGCTCACTTACACTGCTTTTAAAATTGGACAAGCCCACCCCAGGACGGATTCTCCACTATTCTTCTGGCTAATTTGCTCTTTAATGTTACCGCGAAAAGGAAGCAAGTTACACAGCAGAGCGGCTCCAAGCAAGTAGGCCCCCTCGGTTTCACAGTTTAAGATGCACATATACAACAGTAAAATCAATATCCACAGTACTAATGTCTTACAGAGGTTAATGGCCAAGTAGGCACATGTCTTATGATCTATCGTACGTAGAATACCTCAGAGTAGCCGGCCGGAGTGGCCGTGCGGTTCTAGGCGCTACAGTCTGGAGCCGAGTGAGCGCTCCGGTCGCAGGTTCGAATCCTGCCTCGGGCATGGATGTGTGTGATGTCCTTAGGTTAGTTAGGTTTAATTAGTTCTAAGTTCTAGGCGACTGATGACCTTAGAAGTTAAGTCGCATAGTGCTCAGAGCCATTTGAACCAATACCTCAGAGTGGACACAAGTATCACTAATCCAGGAACACTTACAATATGCGGAGGCTGAGCAGAACCACTCTATAGAACTTTGGTCAAATATCGGCTACCGATGGTACAACTAGCGACCGTTATGTTTCTGGAGGGGAACCTTTACTGTAAAGCCATGACCTAGCCGTTGAATTACCCTGCATCGGCCACCACTTTAAACGCAGCACACAAACGAAATCGTAGTTCGAATAATACCACACGAAGTATCTTCTCACCGGATTCTTACACCCAGGCCGCTGAAACTTTGCACTTGACATATACATTTCAAGTTGGCAGCGTAACAGTTTAACAAGTGAAAGAGAAGCGCGGGGCGTTAGGCGTGGGGCGTGAACCAATCCGAGCATGGTAATCGCTGCCGGTCGTGACGTCAAAGCTCCTGCGTTGCCGGCTTTGTTTGGTGTGAACGTAAACAACTTCCATCGTTGCTACGGTGTGCTTGCGTTGGACTGAGCTGTGCTTCGCTGTCGTTTAGATAATTCTGATATACGAAAAAAAAACCTCTTTTGCCTAGTGGCAATCCTTTGTGTCAAGGCGTGCCGCTAAGCACAGAAGTTAATGCAGGAACCCGTGAGTTTTACGAGCAAGAAAGAATACGCATGTATTCGTGGACAGTCGTCAGTTCCTGCCGATAAAGCAGTGTAACACACATCAAAAACTCTTGGTGTTAGTGCACGAACAGATGTAAGCAAGGGAGTGTTACTGCGAAAGTTGAGGCCGTAACGATTTCGAGCCGTCTGGATCAGATAATATATTTTTAGCGACTCCTAGAAAGAAGAAAAAGCTACCTTATCGTGTCACTGACTTCGACTCTTTCAAAAGGGGTGCAATTTGCAGGTTCAAAACTGGCTCTGAGCACTATGGGACTTAACTTCTGAGGTCATCAGTCTCCTAGAACTTAGAAGTACTTAAACCTAAATAACCTAAGGACAGCACACACATCCACGCCCAAGGCAGGATTCGAACCTGCGACCGTAGCGTTCGCGTGGTTCCAGACTGTAGCGCCTAGAACCGCTCGGCCACTCCGGCCGGCCAATTTGCAGGTATATTTAGCTTACTGCAGCAGAGAAGACCGTTCTAAGGTAGCAAAGTTGCTGGTCCCGTTGAAAGAAACTGAAGTTTTCAGGTGTGGGAAAAGTAAAAAAAAAACTACTTAAAAGTACGGATTTTCGCTACGAAGCGCTAGACGTGCGCAAATTCCTGTTAGAAAAGGTTCATATTGTTATGGCTCGAAGCTTATTCTTGCGCATAATTGTGGGCAATGACATTCATTTGATTTGTGTTTGTGGTGACGACCATGAAGACGGTTTTGGCACTAATTCCGACTACAATGACTATGGGGAGCTGGAGAGCGAGAAGTTACACTCTCGGTTATTACTTATTTTGTAAACTATGTACCGCATTCCAGAATGAGATTTTCACTCTGCAGCGGAGTGTGCGCTGATATGAAACTTCCTAGCAGATTAAAACTGTGTGCCCGACCGAGACTCGAAATCGGGACCTTTGCCTTTCGCGGGCAAGTGCTCTACCATCTGAGCTACCGAAGCACGACTCACGCCCGGTACTCACAGCTTTATTTCTGCCAGTATCCGTCTCCTACCTTCCAAACTTTACAGAAGCTCTCCTGCGTATCTAGCAGAACTAGCACTCCTGAAAGAAAGGATATAGCGGAGACATGGCTTAGCCACAGCCTGGGGCTGCCAGGAAGTTTCATATCAGCGCACACTCCGCTGCAGAGTGAAAATCTCATTCTGAAAACATCCCCCAGGCTGTGGCTAAGCCATGTCTCCGCAATATCCTTTCTTTCAGGAGTGCTAGTTCTGCAAGGTTCGCAGGAGAGCTTCTGTAAAGTTTGGAAGGTAGGAGACGGATACTGGCAGAAGTAAAGCTGTGAGTACCGGGCGTGAGTCGTGCCTCGGTAGCTCAGATGGTAGGACACTTGCCCCCGGAAGGCAAAGGTCCCGAGTTCGAGTCTCGGTCGGACACACAGTTTTAATCTATCAGGAAGTTTCATATATGTACCGCATTGTTTTCAAGATATTGGGCATCATCAAATGATTATTTTTATGTATTTGCTTCATTATCGAAAACGTGTGTTTCATTGTGATTGTATAAACGACAAAACTTTACAAAGGGTAATATACTGGGTATTACAACTTAACTTTCCCTATTTAACACGTTATAACACGGAAACTAATTACCGTGCGAGTACCGAACTTTACGGCAAGAGAGGAAGAATGTATTGATTGTTGCTGTTAATAACGATCATCCTCTTTTACCTCCTCTGCGTCACTGCAGATGACGTGTCACAGAGCACATTTGTTCTGTGCATGCAGTACACGTGGGGCGCCTAGTTGTTTCCACTGCGCTGTGTGGAATACGAAGGTTCTGTTATAGTTCACTAACCTGCTGTCTTCAAGTTGATGTCCCCAGCGCAGAAAACAGGACGCAGGTCGTAGGTTCTGTATCTTGTGAAACTGACTTTTAGCGAGGTTCTATTCTGAAATAATGTATCACTTCTTTGGGATGCCACTCGCGTATTTTAATGTAGCCATATGAGAAGACTACATTGTCTTAGTACAACACCTTCTGATACAGCAAAGTACATGATCAAACACAATGTTTACGAAAATGTATCTTTACACTAGTTGTGGCACGTGTCTGTGCCTCATGACTACCGGAGTGAATCTTTAAATGCTGAATACTGGAAAACGGGCGGGCCGGTGTGGCCGTGCGGTTCTAGGCTCTTCAGTCTGGAACCGCGTGACCGCTACGATCACAGGTTTGAATCCTGCCTCGGGCATGGATGTGTGTGATGTCCTTAGGTTAGTTAGGTTTAATTAGTTCTAAGTTCTAGGCGACTGATGAGCTCAGAAGTTAAGTCGCATAGAGCTCAGAGCCATTTGAACTAATACTGGCAAACACATCCTGCCACAGACAACATGACTGTACATCTCGACTGCCTAATCCCGAGTGACGAATAGGAACTTAATTAAAAATTGGAAACACATCCTGCGACGGACAACATGTCTGTTCTTCTCTACTGCCTAATCCAGAGTGACGAACCCGAACTTAAATAAAAATTGGAAACACATCCTACGACAGACAACATGTCCGTTCTGCTCGACTGCCTAATCCAGAGTGACGAACAGCCCGAAACATTTCGCGCGTCATACCAGAAAAGGCGTGACCCGAACGCTTCCGAAGTGCTTCGTCTGCAATTTCGTCAGTCTTTCGTTTTTGATTTAAATTGTTTTTAATAATCCTAAAATGACTGATTGATAGTCAGCTGTTGAGAGATATTTATATTAAAAAGTGAAGTCATTCCAATGAGTAGTTTAACTAATAATAATATCTATACTTTAACGTTTTGGCGCCTTTGCTCCGAACACAGCAGCCAATCACAGAGCAGTAGCATTATGCAGGCGGTCTTTCTCACGGGAATGGTACCGAATCTAACACCTGTCACAGGTACCTCACATCATATTTCGTCATCTATATACTTCTTCCATCTCCACTGCTCTGGGAACAGCTTCTTGGAGCCTAATATGATAGCTGACTAAGCCAGAAATATTACAACTTGTTAACATTAATGTGCAGAGTATGGGGCGCATGATTGCCATGCGTCACAGCGCCACCGTCCACTTCCAGCTGAAGCCGCCAGATGCCGTGGTCAGTCTCCATAACGGACCCGTCACAGTGCGCTTGTTGACGCTACGACAAAAGGAGGAGGGCATTATTGGTGAAGATCTCTTATCAAAACAACAGTAACGATGCAGCTGCACTTCGAGAATATCGCCGGCTGAAAGGATTACCGAAGGGTCTTCTTACTCCACCTGCTGTGCGGAGGGTAATGAAGTTCGAATCAGCAGAACTGGGCGTCGCTGCGGGATGAGACCGACGACCGTTTGCACCACAGGTGGTTTTCGCTGTTGCTATGGCAGACAACGCTGCGCGCCATCTCCCGACCGTCAGGCAGTGCGCGTGCTTTGCCAGTGCAGTTGAACATCCCGTGGTCCACAGTACGGAAGGTGCTTCGAACCATTCTCAAACGGTATCCATAAAAGATCCATATCGTACAACAGCTTGCACCACTTCCTCGCAAGGATTGAAGTTGACTGGCCCTGAACCATCCTATGGACAGTCGAATGTCATTTTTCTGTAACGGATGAGGTCATTGTGCATGAAGTTCTTCTTTATGTTGAACGTTTCACGGTATGTTGTGGCTTGACGGTTACATTCATCATTGGCCCATTCTTCTTTGAACAGGTTGGCGCTCAAGGACCAAAGACGTGCAGTGTGGCTGGCCAGCGTTACTGCGGTATGCTGCGCCAGCATGCCATACCAGCCCCACGGGAGAGAGACGTATTGAACTCAACCGTTTTCATGGAAGATGGAGTCCCACCGCGCATCGCTCGTGAAGTTCGCCTGCTTCTCCCAAAAACACTTCGAAACGATCGAGTTTTCAGCCGATCGTTTTCCAAATACTTGGCCACCATGGACACCTGATCACACTCCCTGTGATATCTGGTTGTGGGGCTACCTGAGGGACAGGAGTTACCAAGGGAACATTCACACATATGCTGATCTGAAGCGGAGCATATCAAGAGAGGTAGCCAGCATACTTACGGACATGCTTCGATCTGCTAGGCTGGAAACGATCGAATTATCAGCCGATCGTTTTCAAAATGCTTGGCCGGCAGGACCACTTGATCTCATTCCGTGATTTCTGGTTGTGGGGCTACTTGAAGGACAGGGTTTACCAGGAGAACAGTCGTACACGTGTTGACCTGCAGCGTAGCAAGTCAAGAGAGGTAGCCAGTGTACTTAGGGACATCTGCTGTGCAGAATGCAATCCTGCTCTTCCAGACTCTTGTGGACACTGATGGGCGGCCATATTGAGCCCCTTTCGTAGCAGTCATTCTACCGGTATGTAATGGAATGAAGCACCGTAGCAGCACATCAAAAGTATTTCAATTGAATTGATTCTGCATTGTTTCTCTTCCCCATGTCCTTGACATTATTTCTACCAATTTTGGTCCTCGTACGACATTTAGTTTCAGTGTTATAGTGTTCAATACGGCAAGTTTAATTATAACCACCCGGCACATTATAATGTTGTTGTTTATTTGTTGCCATAGTGATAGTAAGTCAAAGACCCGCCAGGTTAGCCGAGAGCGTTAATGTGCTGCTTCCTGGACTCGGGTAGGCGCACCGGCCCCTGATCGAATCCGCCCGGCGGATTACCGACGTCGGTCGGTGTGCTGGCCAGCCTGGATGTCGTTTTTAGGCGGTTTTCCACATCCCACTAGGTGAATAACGGATTAGTCCCCACGCTCCGCCTCAGTTACACGACTCGCAGACATCTGAACACGTTCGCACTATTCCATGAATTACACTAGACGCAGGCAGCAGGGGTACACTAATTCCGTCCCGGGGGGTACGGGGTGGTGGCAGGGAGGGCATCCGGCCACCCCTTTCCACTAACCTTGCGAAATCCGTTGCTAACAATGCCGACCCTGCATCAGCGCGGGACATGGCACCAGTGAAAGAAAGAAAGAAAGTTATAGCAAGTCAAAAACGAATTCTTATACATACTGTTATACACAGCCTTCATTTATCATACGGATCAGAAAACCGTATCGTCTGCTATGTGTATACAGGTTGCTGTTGCAACATTGCCTTTGCAATACAGCCTACGTAACTTGACGTAATGCGAACTGTCAAGTGTAATGTTTCGCCAGCTTAGGTATTGTTGACGTTGAGGACGGCCGATTTTGGTGACGGCGGCAGGTCACGCATCCAACAACCGATCCTACTGCAGATAAACCAGACCCGTCGGGCCTCACTGCTCCGTTCCAACCAGACGTCTGGACGTCCCGCGCTTTGTGTGACTACGGAGTCTTTTGTCGGACCCAGGAACCTTGGAAGCCAGAGAGCCACGGGCTAACACCGCACCGCTTCGGTCCGCAACAGCCACTCAGCTCCCACCATCTCGCCTTGCGCCGTACCATGGTGGCAAATCCTTTTTCAACACACACGCGCGCTGTCGCTGACCTATTCTACGCACCAGAATCGTGGCACGGTTCACAGTCAACACGAAATGTCGCGACATGGATAGTCTTCTTTCCGTAATCATACTCTCCATACTGTTCAGCGTTTACTTGTGTCTTCATTTGCTCCATTTGACCCAATCCAAGAAAGTGCGATGTAGTTGCGCAGTTGAAATTTATTGCGACCAAATCTCCCTTAAACCTCCTTTAAAATCAAGCCAAGATGTTGGTCACCTCCGTTAAAACTATAATGAGATGATGGTCGCTCTAGGTCAGTGGCTTCCAACTTGTTGGGTAGTTACCATCTGCGGGGTAAAATGGAATTTTCTGAGGGGTAAAAACTAAACGAGTCGATTCTGTTTCAGTCACGAAACTAAATTAGTTTCAAAAGATCATTATTATGATCACAATTTTGTAAGACTCTAATACTGGTTATATAAGTTATCAATAATTACTTTTTCTGAATTAGTACCATGAATCCGATTGAGCTTACAATTTCCTCCCATATGTTGTGGTTTGACCAGTACTTTGCTAAAGATAAAAGTGAGAAATAAACGTAAGCTAAATATCTCAAGAAAATGTCTTCTCCGAGTTGTAGATAGTGCATGCAGTCATCCGGAAAGTGCTTCATTACCCGTTTCGAAATTGATAAATGAATTAATTGACTGCACAACACATCAGTAACCACATATGGGTGTACACAGTATTATTATTATTATTATTATTATTATTATTATTATTATTATTAGACTGGTTAGACACAAAGCATTAAACCAAGCGAAGTGGCGCAGTGGTTAGACACTGGACTCGCATTCGGAAGGACGACGGTTCAATCCCGCGTCCGGCCATCCTGATTTAGGTTTTCCGTGATTTCCCTAAATCACTCTAGGCAAATGCCGGGATGGTTCCTCTGAAAGGGCACGGCCGACTTTCTTCCCCATCCTCCCCTAATCCGATGAGACCGAGGACCACGCTGTCTGGTCTCCTTCCCCAAACAACCAACCAACCACAAAGCATTAACAGCCTGGAGCCGTCAAATTTGTGTCAGTTGAGGAGTAAGAAGTCCAACAGTCAAAGGACTCACAAACATTAAGTTCAGTGTACACATCTGGACTTGTTTGATTTTAAATTGGGTTACAGTGTGCAAGCCTAGGAAGTTACGCAATGGACAGGAGTAATGCAGGGGAAGTACAGGGGATAGGCAAAATAATGTGATCACCTGTACTTACTTGGCAATGGTTTATTTGTAAGGGATTGGACCCCCATTTGCTTGTAAAACAGCTGATTCTTCTTGGAATACTGGAATACAATGATTGTATAGTCTCCAGTGGAACATAACGCCACTCTTTGATCAGAACCTCTTCTTACTCCTGTAGTGACGAGGAGGCGGAAATCTGCTCTGGAGTCTGTGCCCAATACCACCCACAAGGGCTCAGTAATGTTCAATGCTGGCTAGGGAAGAATCTGCAGTTAAGCTGCTTGCTCCTCATACGACGATTTAATTGTCCTGGCAGTGTGAATAGGTACATTATCGTCCTGAAATATTGCATCATTGTTGGGGAACAACATTTGAATCATGGGGAGCACCTGATCACCTAAAATGTTCATATAATCGTTGGCTGTAACACGGCCTTTCTGAGTAATGATGGGACCAGCAGAATATCATGATATGGTTGCCCACACCATCAAGCTTCCACCTCCATGCTTAACGCTTGGAGACAAGCAATCAGGATTGTAGACTTCTTTTGGCGTTCTCCAGAAGTAACCCCGGCCCATGTTCGAAATAACGAAAACGGTGACTCGTCGCATCATATGGTCTGTTTCCCACTGATCAGCCGTCCAGGGTTTATGCACCGGACACCATGTTTTACGCTTCTTTTCGTTGGTTGCCGTCACTAATGGTTTCGGTATAGCAGCTCGTCCATGAATATTCGCTTTGTGGAGTTCTTTGCGGACATTGTTGATAGATACGGGGTCTCGAAGATGGCTGTTGAGCTCTGCAGTTTCTTTAGCCGCCGTAGTTTTGTGTTGTTTTGACATAATTCGTGTTAGCGTACGACAATCTCTTGTCATTTAGTTTTGATTTTCGCCCACTATTACATTTACACGATGATGTCTTTCCATGTTTTGTGTAAGTTGTCATGACTGTTGGAACAGTTGCTCTCGAAAGATTAAATAAGTTGGCTGTCTTGGTTACTGGTGCTCCAGCTAATCGGGCCCCCACAACCTGCTCTCTTTGGAACTCTGTTAGGTCTTTCATTACACGTCGACCTCGGTCTCTGAATGCAAATACGAAGTGTGCACTACTCGTAAATAACCTGCACTGATGCTACCTTCAAATGCCAATTGTCGCAAATTGTAATTTACGTAATTATATTAATGTATGTGCTGCTACGGTCGTGGGTTCGAATCCTGCCTCGGGCATGGATGTGTGTGATGTCCTTAGATTAGTTCTAAGTCTAGGGGACTGATGACCTCAGAAGTTAAGTCCCATAGTGATTAGAACCATTTGAACCATTATTAATGTACGTCACGGACATTTATAAATATGATCTTAGAAATAACAAAAGACAGGTAATATAGACTCCTTGACCTGTAAGTTCCATGTTTACTCTATGTAGCAGTTATGTCAAACATGATGAAGAATTGTCCCGGCTAAAATTTGAAGGTCGTAACGCACATGACAAACTGTGTACAGTTTTATAGAAAACATTTCAGATCCTGTCGTATTGATAAGCATGTCACTGCTATATATATAAAAAAGGGTGCAGTTACAGTTGTTTGTTCGTCTGTATCATATGCTACTGATGATTGGTTATAAATCCGAAAACTGGTTTTCGCAAATAAAACATTTCTAGTGCAGCTCATGGTGTATAGAAAATGTCTAAATCATGTGGGTATGTTCGTACCAGTTCCGTAAGCAGGCGGCTTCAAAAGGAAATTTTAATGACCACCATAGGTATACAGCTTCAGTTTCCTTTCTTGATGACTATTGCCAGTGTTTGCAACTTCCCGAATTGTCTGGCTAGCGTAGCTTCGTTCACCAAAGTGGCTTGTATCCGGCCTATCTCCGATGTTACTCAACCTGTACGTTAACCGAACACCAAAACTTCTTCCTACATCTGACGATGATTCTCCATCCAACGAAACATACTGCGTCCTCCATACCAAAAAATCTTCCATCCAGTCATAAATTTCGCTTGATAGCCCATATGATCGTAATTTTGACTATAAGCATAGGAGCGGTACTGGGTGAAATGCTTTTCTGAAATCAAGAAATACTACATATACCTGACTGCCTTGATCCAACGCTTTCAGTACGTCATGTGAGAAAAGTGTGAGTTGGTTTCACATGATTGATGACTTCAGAGCCGCGCGGGATTAGCCGAGCGGTCTGAGGTGCTGCAGTCATGGGCTGTGCGGCTGGTCCCGGCGGGGGTTCGAGTCCTTCCTCACACATGGGTGCGTGTGTTTGGCCTTAGGATAATTTAGGTTAAGTAGTATGTAAGCTTAGGGACTGATGACCTTAGCAGTTAAGTCCCATAAGATTTCACACACATTTGAACGTTTTTTGATGATTTCGGAAGCCATGCTGGTTGAGATGGTCGTTCTGTTCGAGATACCTCATTATGTTTGAGCTCAGAATATCTTCTAAGATTCTACAGCAAATCAATGTCAACGACAGTGGTTTTGTGGATCACTTCTAAGGCCCTTCACGTAGACAGGCGTGACTTATGCTTGCTTCCAAGAACTGAGCAAGGTCTTTTGTTCGAGTGATGTACAATAGATTATAGTTAAAAGAGGGGCTAAGACAGCCGCAGGTTCAGTACAGAATCTGATAAGGATACCATCAGGCCGTGGTGCTTAGTTCAGTTTTAACGATATCAGCTGTTTCTCAACACAACTGACACCAATACTTATTTCACTTTTCTTTACTGTGGTGCGAGGATTAAATTGGAGCAACTCTCCCATTATCATCGTGAAATGTGCGCTGTGTCCTATGTGAGAACCACGTGTGATTTGAAGGGTGATTCTGAAATTCTGAAGTAGCACTACCATTAGAGCTGAAACTGCACGTTATTAAAGATTCACTCTCGAAACGTAAGTAAACTATTTTCAGCAAAGACCAACTTAGTACCTCCTCGACAGCGCCTCAAGACCACCCTCTGTTAACACAGCGGCCTGACATACCTACCGATCACCTGCGCAGGCAGACTTCGTCAAAGACACAGAGGTGAAAAAAGTTTGGTTACTATAATTGGAGGCCATAGTTAGGAAAAAAGTGTTTCGCGGGCGGACATACTTTCTCTTGAGTATTTTTTCGGCCTACTTCCCCTTTCAACAGAGTGATCTGAGTTTCCACATGCGAGTGAGCTACGACACTTAAGACAGCAACATTTGTCGCCGCGGCGCGGCGTCCGGTCTGAACTGGTTTCGATAATGCGTCCTCGCTGGCGAATCTCACGCAGCGCTAGCTTGTTTGCGTCTCCATGAAGAGGCGTGTGTGTAGTTTACAACTCCTCGCCCATGTGGATGATGACACACCAGAGCAACGCTACAGGCTGCATTCCACTTCGAGACAAGTAAAAAAAGTGAGAGTATTTTAGTCTCACCGACGCGGCGAGACTGTTTGAAGAGGCTATTAAATCCTTCGAGCGGCACGGATTGTGGGTATAACATGCGCTCTGCTGGGAGGTCAAACCACTGCAAGCCTTATTTACATTACTCTTAGGGAAAAAAACAGTCACCAGAGTGAAGGCTGACGCTAGTGCAGTAGCATATTGTTACGCACGGTCCAACTTAACTCCCTCCTTCCTGGCCCTCGTTGCGGAGCCTAAATGTCACTCTCGGTCTCCCTAATCTGATCAGGTGACCACGTTTCAAGTTCCTCCCAATAGTCTACTTGCAGATGTTCCTCCCAGCTGCGTTGCTTCTGTGGCCAGGTTTCTCCCGCAAAGAGGTCATAAAGAAAGAATGTAGTATCAGGTGCCCCACAAGGATTAATATTGGGGCCATTAATTTTCTGGTTGTATGTTAGTGATATGTAGAATATTATCTCCCACTGCAAATATCGTTCATATGCTGATCGCCTTCAGTTATACGTAAGTGCAAGCCCAAAACATTTGCGCAACCATCTAAAGCGCAGGCAATCTTAGTCGCTCACAAAAGACGTATCACTCCACGGTTCAGAGAATTTCTTCCACCCTCAGTCCTAAACAGCACAAAAATCACATTTCTTCTTCTTCAAACAATTTCGGGATACTTCTGTACCATCACTTAGACTGTACTTAACACACAACTACAGCCAGTAAGAAAGTGTCAGCATCACATCATTCATTACAGAAATATGAAAAAGTATTTCAGCTTAAACAGAAACTCGTAGAGTCATTGGTTCAAATGGCTCTGAGCACTATTGGACTTGACTTCTGAGGTCATCAGTCCTCTAGAACTTAGAACTACTTAAACCTAACTAACCTAGACATCACAAACATCCAAGCCCGAGGCAGGATTCGAACCTGCGACTGTAGCGGTTGCGCGGTTCGGGACTGTAGCGCCTAGAACCGCTCAGCCACTCCGACCGGTTTAGAGTCATTAATGCTCCCCATCCTTGATTATCGTCACCCTATTCTCCATGGACATTCGTATGACACCTCACGTCGACTAGAACTGGTGATGAATGCTTGTGTGCGATACGTTAGTGATGTACGCTATTTCGACCATGTCAGTCCTGCCTATGAAGAATTTTCATGACTACGTGCCAATAAGCGTAGAAATTATCATAGCCCATGTATTCTGCATCGTCTTCTCAATCACTGCACTCCTTCCTATTTATCTTCAACCCTGTCGCTGCTATCTGAGCAACACAGCAGAAGTATTCGTTTTCAACAAAGTAAAATCTTCTCCCTTCCGCTACACAATACTGACGTGTTCTCTAAATCACTTTCTTTATCAGGAATCCAACTTTATAACAATATTTCTCAAACTGTTGGAGGAATTAAAATTCTTCCTAACTTCAATGGTCCACCTTCTATCACAATAGCTATCTCTTTTTGCAGCTCAGTCTCATCAGCCCTCCGTTCCCCGCCATTTTTCTTTCCCCTTGTATACAGAGTCCCCTACTGAAGTTTGCTTTTTTCCTAGGAGCCATTGCCCCTTTCATTTCAATCCTCTCCTCTTTTATTATCCCTTCTGCTTCTTCTAATGCCAAAAAATGCTTCAACAGTGCTAATCTGACCAATATCATTCTTCAAACTTAATACTTCCATTATTTTATTATCATTTTAGTGCAATTATTATTATTATGATTATTATTATTGCTAATTATTATTTTATTAATATTACAAATTATAAGTATTGTGACCGCTATGTAGTATTTTTTGTGTGTGTTGGCCCTTGTCAGATTTAAGAGAGGGCCTTAAGGCCCTTATCTGGTCAGGGTAAATGAGAAATAAATAAGTAAGTAAATAAATAATATTTGCTTTCGCTTATTGTATACATAACACTAGCGAAATGCTATATGACGAAAGAAGCAAGGACAATACGAAATGCAGACCAACACGGGCAACGAGGGCATTCCTGGTCAATGGAAATCTATTACACTGAAGAGACAAAGACACTGGTATAGGCATGCGTGTACAAATACAGAATGTTTAAAGAGGCAGAATACTGTGCTGTGGTCGGCAACGCCTATATAAGACAAGTGTCTGGCGCAGTTGTTAGATCGGTTACTGTTGCTACACTGGCAGGTTATCAAGATTTAAATGAGTTTGAACGTTGTGTTATAGTCGCCGCAAGAGCGGTGGGACAAAGCATCTCCGAGGTAACGATGAAATGGGGATTTTCCCGTATGATTATTTCATAATTGCATTGTGAATATCAAGAAACCGGTAAAACATCAAATCCCCCGATGTCGCTGCGGTCGGAAAAAGACCCAGCAAAACCGGGACCAGCGGCGGCTGAAGAGAATCGTTAAACGCGACCAAATCGCGCAACCCTTCCGCAAAATGCTTTAGATTTCAATGCTGGGCCTTTAACAAGTGTCAGCTTGCGAACCATTCAACGAAACATCATCGATATGGGCTTTCGGATCCAAAGGCCCACACGTGTACACTTTGAAGACTGCACGACACAAAACTTTACGCCCCGCATGGGCTCGTCAACACCGACATTGGACTGTTGATGGCTGGAAACATGCTGCCTGGTCGGACGAATCTTGTTTCAAATTGTATCGAGCGGAGGGACGTACGAGTATGGAGACAACCTCATGAATCCATGGATATCAGCAGGGGACTGTTCAAGCTGGTGGAGGCTCTGTAATGGTGTGGGGTGTGAGCAGTTGTGGTGATATGGACCCCTGATACATACGTCTAGATAAGACTCTGACAGGTGACACGTACGTACGCATCCTGCATTCCGACGGACTTGGGCAATTCCACCAGGACAATGCGACACACTTCATGTCCAGAATTGCTACAGAGTGGCTCCAGGAACGCTCTTCTGAGTTGAAACACTTCTGCTGGCCACCACACGCGCTAGACATGAACATTATTGAGCATATCTGGGATGCGTTGCAACGTGCTATTCAGAAGCGATCTCCACCTCCTCGTAGTCTTTCGGATTTATGGACAGTCCTGCAGGATTCATGGTGTCAGTTCCCTCCAGCACTACTTCAGACATTAGTCGAGTCCATGCCACGTCGTGTTGGCGCACTTCTGCGTGTTGGCGGGGACCCTACACGATATTAGACAAATGCACCAGTCTCTTTGGCTGTTCAGCGTAGTATCAAACTTTGGAAGTAATCAGAGGAAGAAATTTCTGAGAACGTACCTTTCGGGTGCAGCATTGTGTAAAGTGAATCATGGACTTAGGGGAACCCGGAAAAGAAGTGAATCGAAGCATCTGAGATGTAGTGCTGTAGAAGTATGTCGAAAATCAGGTCGACTGATAAGATAAGAAACGGTTAGGTTCTCCACAGAATCACTGAATAGGGTTAGATACAAGGGAAAAACTTTCATGGTACGAGAGGGAGATATACAGGGTAAAAACTGTGCGAGAAGACAGAGACCGCAGTACATACAACAAATAATTGAGGACGTGATGAGATTGATTCCATAGAGGAATTCGAGGCGGGTCACATTAAACCAGGCCGAAGACTGATGACTCCAAAAAAAAAAAAAAAGTTATGTGCCCATGTTTATCCCAACAGTCTACCAGCAGGTGTTGCTTCGCGCTACATCGCTTCTTGTCAACCATGTGAACCAGGTTTCTCGCTCAACTGCACATTGGCTTCTTGTCCACGCTCCAGTGCCGGCTGGAGTGGCCGTGCGGTTCTAGGCGCTACAGTCTGGAGCCGAGCGACCGCTACGGTCGCAGGTTCGCATCCTGCCTCGAGCATGGATGTGTGTGATGTCCTTAGGTTTGTTAGGTTTAATTAGTTCTAAGTTCTAGGCGACTGATGACCTTAGAAGTTAAGTCGCATAGTGCTCAGAGCAATTTAAACCATTTCTTTACACGTTCTAGTAACGTCGCCATCTTTGCGCAGACCCATGATGCGACAGGCTTAAAACAAAACTTGTATCGGCCTAACTTTACAGCAATCTTTATAAGACCTGAAATGGACATGTTTGTGGAGCACACTGTCGTAAGTTTCAATGTCAACTTTATTTGCCTTGTACATACATGTATAAAACGATGACCTATTACGATTGTTCTAACATCATATTCAGATCATTAAAATTTTGTTACAGTGAGTGAGTCACCAAATATAGTACATACATGTACTGAATCACAGAAACTACTGACTACACATTTCGATCTGCAAAAATCTTAGATTTCCATTGTCTATAAGACATGTACAGCTGTCAGCCACTGTTGCAGTTTGTCTTTTCCAACAAACAAGGCGTTTCAGCAACTAAACCCTGTCATCAAGCGCGGTTTTCTTTATTCTTTTGACGCAGATACGGCTTGTCATTAGAAAGTGCTAATACACTAAGGTGACAAAGGTCATAGGATAGCGATATGCACATACACTACTGGCCATTAAAATTGCTACACCAAGAAGAAATGCAGATGGTAAACGGGTATTCATTGGACAAATATATTATACTAGAACTGACATGTGATTACATTTTCACGCAATTTGGGTGCATAGATCCTGGCAAATCAGTACCCCGAACAACCACATCTGGCCGTAATATCGGCCCTGATACCCCTGAGCATTGAGTCATACAGACCTTGGATGGCGTGTACAGGCACAGCTGCCCATGCAGCTACAAAACGATACCACAGTTCATCAAGAGTAGCGACTGGCGTATTGTGACGAGCCAATTGCTCGGCCACCATTGACCAGACATTTTCAGTTGGTGAGACGTCTGGAGAATGTGCTAGCCAGGGCAGCAGTCGAACATTTTCTGTATCCAGAAAGGCCCGTTCAGGACCTGCAACATGCGGTCGTGCATTATCCTGCTGAAATGTAGGGTTTCACAGCGATCGAATAAAGGGTAGAGCCACGGGCCGTAACACATCTGAAATGTAACGTCCACTGTTCAAAGTGCCGTGAATACGAACAAGAGGTGACCGAGGCGTGTAACCAGTAGTACCCCATACCATCACGCCGGGTGATACGCCAGTATGGCGATGACGAATACACGCTTCCAATATGCGTTCACCGCGATGTTGCCAAACACGGATGCGACCATCATGAGGCTGTAAACAGAACCTGAATTCATCCGAAAAAATGACGTTTTGCGATTAGTGCACCCAGGTTCGTCGTCGAGTACACCATCGCAGGCGCTCCTGTCTGTGATGCAGCGTCAAGGGTAACCGCAGCCATGGTCTCCGAGCTGATAGTCCATGCTGCTGCAAACGTCGTCGAACTGTTCGCGCAAATGGCTGTGTCTTGCGAAAGCCTCCATCTGTTGACTCATGGATCGAGACGGGGCTGCACGATCCGTTACAACCATGGGGATAAGATGCCTGTCATCTCGACTGCTAGTGATACGAGGCCGTTGGGATCCAGCACGGCGTTCCGTATTACCCTCCTGAACCCACCGATTCCATATTCTGCTAACAGTCATTGGATCTCGACCAACGCGAGCAGCAATGTCACTATACGATCAACGGCAATCGCTATAGGCTACAACCCGACTTTTATCAAAGTCGGAAAAGTGATGGTATTCATTTCTGCTCCTTACACGAGTCGTCGCAACAACGTTTCACCAGGCAACGCCGGTCAACTGCTGTTTGTGTATGAGAAATCGGTTGGAAACTTTCCTCATGTCAGAACGTTGTAGATAGTGCCACCGGCGCCAATCTTGTTTGAATGGTCTGAAAAGCTAATCATTTGCATATCACAGCATCTTCTTCCTGTCGGTTAAATTTCCCGTCTGTAGCACGTCATCTTCGTGGTGTAGCTTTTTTAATGGCCAGTAGTGTATACTGGTGGTGGTAGTATCGCGTACACGAGGTATAATAAGGCAAAACATTGGCAGAGCTGCTATTTGTACTTAACTGCTTCATTTGAATAGGTTTTCCACGCGATTATGGCCGCACGAAGGAAATTAACAGACTTTGAGCGCGTTATGTTAGTTGGATCTAGAAACAAGGGAAATTCCATTTCCGAAATTGTAAGGAAATTCAGTATTCCAAGATCACAGTGTCAAGAGCGTGCCGAGAATACCAAATTTCAAGAATTACTTCCAACCACAGACAACACTGTGTCCGAAGGCCTTCACTTACCTAGGGTAGCAGCGTTTGCGTGGAGTTGTCGGTGCTACCAGACAGGAAACACTGCGTGAAATAACCACAGAAATCAATGTGAGATGTATGATGAATGTATCCGTTAGGACAGTGAGTCGAAATTTGGAGATAATGGGCTATGGCAGCAGACGACCGACGAAAGACCACTGGAAAACCATGGCCAGGTCGGATGAGTGCCGATTTCAGTTGGTAAGATCTGATGGTAGGGTTCGAGTGTGGCACAGATCCCACAAACCCATTGACCTAAGCTGTCAAGAATACACTTTTCAAATGTTTGAATGTGTGTTCATTCCTAAGGGACCAAACTGCTGATGTCATCGGTCCCTAGACTTACACACTACTTAAACTAATTTATGCTGAGAACAACACACACACACACCAATGCCCGAGGGAGGACTCGAACCTCCGGCTGGAGTGGCCGCGCAGCCTGTGACATGGCGACTCAAACCGCGCGGCCACGCAAAATTCAAATGGCTCTAAGCACTGTGGGACTTAACACCTGAGGTCATCAGTCCCCTAGAACTTAGAACTACTTAAACCTGACTAACCTAAGGACATCACACACATCCATGCCCGATGCAGGATTCGAACCTACGACCGTAGCAGCAGCGCGGTTCCAGCTGAAGCGCCTAGAACCGCTCGGCCACAGCGGCCGGCGTGCAGTCACTCCGCGAGGCACGCTGTTGAAGTTGGTTCCATAATGGTGTGGACTGGGTCCTCTAATCCAGCTGAACCGACCATTGACTAGAAATGGTTATATTCGGCTACTCGGAGACTATGTGCAGCCATGATCGGACTTCATGTTCCCAAACAACGATGGAATTTTTATGAGTGACAATGCACTCATGTCACCGAGCTGATTGGTCTGAAGAACATTCTGGACAATTCGATCGAATGATTTAACAACACAGAGCGCCCGACTTGAACCCCATCGAACGGTTATGGGACATAATCGAGATGTCAGTCCGTGCATAAAATTCTGTACAAGGAACAATATTGCAGTTAATGACGCCTGTAGAGGCAGCATGACTCAGTATTTCTGCGCCCGACCTCAAACGACTTCTTGAATCCAAGCTACGTCGAGTTGCTGCATAACGCTGGGAAAAAGGTGGTCCCGACACGATGGTAGGAGGTATCCCATGACTTTCGTCACCTCAGCGAGTGTACACAACGGACCACATTGCTGTGGAGATTACGATATTGTTTGTCTTAACTCATTGTCAGTTTGAATACGGTGGAATTACTCATGACCAACAAATTAAAAAAAAAATGGTTCAAATGGCTCTTGAGAACTGTGGAACTTGACATCTGAGGTCATCAGTCCTCTAGACTTAGAACTGCTTAAACGTAACTAACCTAAGGACATCACACACATCCATGCCCGATGCAGGATTCGAACATGCGACCCAGCAGCGCGATTCCGGACTGAAGCGCCTAGAACCTCTCGACCACAACGGCCGGCTGACAAATTTTATTCATTTCTTACCTTAGACTGAATTTGCTTGCCGAGAGCACATGAGGCTTTCATTGTTCTTCTGTTGCCCGTCACGTAACTAAGTGGAAAACAGTTAAGTTTTATTATTACGAAAAAAGTTTTTAACGTATTAAAAGGGAACTACAGAATATAAGTCAATGCTTATAATCAGTTAACCATTGTTTCAAACATTGTCCAAAGGCGATAATTATGTATATCATCAATTTATCAGGTCACAGTCATATTTAGCAGTAGTAAATGATTCCATGAGGTAATTTTTTATGCAGCTTTAAACGCTAAAATAAAGAAAACTGTTATGTTTAAAAGTACTGCACCATTTCTCTGAAAAGACATGGAGAGTGAATAGCAATGTATGTGTGAAAGAGTTCAGTCCAGCAAACCAGGTCCAGAGGCACCCGCAAGAGGTGGCACGTGCCCCTGCCTGGAATCTGGAACACACAATTTTTATCAGTGCAGAATTCTCATCCATTCCTAGAAGTGATTATGATTCTACGAAATCGCATGTTTAGTCTCTTCTAGCTTTTCGTTGCCGAGCTAGATCAGAAGTACTGTGATCTTCACAGCCGCTACGATTCGTATATCGGTAAAACGACAGTAAATACCAGGTTGCATGAAGCAAGTGTTTTCTACCGGAAAAAGCGTTCTGTTTCAGCCTCTCGTTTATTACCATATGCTCGCCCTCACATAAAAATCACGTTTCATAAAATGAATATCTTTCCATGGTTAAATGGAACACTTAACAGGTGCCTCAGCACGACACAGGTGAAATGTTCAGGGTACACTGACATCATATCACACAAATGTCAAATGTAAACATGTCCCCATTGTAACACATTGCCATCGAGTGTGTGTGAAATCTTATGGGACTTAACTGATAAGGTCATAAGTCCCTAAGCTTACACACTACTTAACCTTAACTATCCTAAGGAGGACTCGAACCTCCGCCGGGATCAGCCGCACAGTCCGTGACTGCAGCACCCTAGACCGCGCGGCCTACCATCGAGTAAGACAGTGGCTGCAGCAGGCTGACTTGTGTCGATATTATCATAAAATATTTATTTATTGTTTATTTAGCCTTATTTTGGTTATTTGTTACAGACTTTAGTTGAGAATTTTTACTTTGAATGTATTGACCTTATACTTTCTTTACAACTTTAAAATGTTGGAAAAATGTTCGTTTTGCCTCTTTTCCGTATTTTAGATTTATGAGTATACTCCAAAGTTTGTAAATGTATTTCTTAAACAGTTTGTACATAGAATCAAAGCTTTGCGTCCTCCTCCTCCACGTCTGAGAGCTTCTAGCCAGTTGCACGTCATAACTGGCTAATCTTTTCTGTCCGTCAGGATTATTGCAGTTGATCTGCGGTTTTTGTATGTCTGATTTTCAGTTTTCGCTGTAACCTGACATTACTGGTATATGAACAAAATTACCATTTGCGAATATTTTATACCTTTATTTTGAAACTTGTTGGTCATTTTGTTGGTAAATTGTAGGAATTGCCAACGCAGAGAAGTAATGAGACTATAGTTTCACAACACTGAGATAAAAAAGTTGACATCAGTAATTGACTTAATTTTATAAAAAGATGTATTGCGTACATGCTAATGATTATGTGTGTCTTTTAGGTGTCATAATAATGTTACCACAATAAATATTTACAATACACGTTCAGTACCTCCTGTAAAATTTAATTCTTGCTGTCACAGCTATAGAAACTAATTTGTAGAATCTTGCTCCTTCCTAGCTCATTCTCCTCCCTTGGATAAATTTCTATAGACGTCCATAACCAGATCAAAACCCAGTATGAGAGTTTCTCCATGGAAATGTTTTGAAATCAAAGTAGGTATGAAATTAGTACAGTTTTATAATTTTAGTTATAGACTGTCCAGCAGTTGTATTTTTTTTTCTTTTTCGTGACAGATCTGACGATGATCATAATGGACCGAAACTGATAGACTGAAGACAATTTGTTTGTGATAATTGACAGAAATTCGGCATTTTTTCTCTTGGGACACAGTTTATTTCATATATTGACTTGGATCTTCGTTTTTGTTATCTAACTTCTTTAGACTGATAATGTGTTTCTTTTTACAGGTTGGTAGAATTTCACATCAAGACATTCGTCTATCAGCTGAGGGTAAACTGCTGGAAAACCCCACTTGACGGTTAGTTATTTAATCGCTTGAATATACTGTTTATTATTTTTTCACCGTACTAATATTATCTTTTTCATCGTACTGACTCTCGTTCCTTTCTTTAAATCTGGTGTCGTCTTAAATCAAATGTTCTTGATATTTTCTTAATTGTTGTATTTCTCAATCCGACCCCTGTGGCCGAGCGGTTCTAGGCGCTTCAGTCCGCAACCGCGCTGCTGCTACGGTCGCAGGTTCGAATCCTGCCTCTGGCATGGATGTGTGTGATGTCTTTAGGTTAGTTAGGTTTAAGTAGTTCTAAGTCTAGGGGCCTGATGACTTCAGATGTTAAGTCCCATAGTGCTTAGACCCATTTGAACCTTTTTTTAAAATTTCTTTTTGATAGTGCGTTGCTACTAGTCCAAAAGTTACGCTCTGTGCATCGCTATTGTGAAATCTCGGAGAATAGTGTGTTGTTCTAATTATATGATTTATTTTATGTACCTCAGTCTAGTCTTAATTCTTGTGAGGCCGTGTGGTGCTTTTCGATTCCAACTTCCATCTCTAACTGTTGTGAATCTGTAATTTAATCCTGCTCTGCTTCTGCTGGAGGTACGTAATCTTCGAGCTGTGAACAGATGTATTGTGCTTACGACAGAGCTTCTCTCCAGTTGCACATTCTCTTTTTCAAGCTAGACTTTTTTTTGGTGGAGGTGGGGGGGGGGGGGGGAGGGGGGGGGGGGGGGGGATCGCGTCTCGTGACTGGTTTGATACTGCCCGGCATGACGTCCATTCCTGTATAAACCTCTTCATCTCAAGAGTAGCATTCACACCTTATGTCCTCAATTATTAGTTGGATATATTCCAATCTCAGTCTCTCTACAGTTTTTACCCTCCACAGCTTCTTCTAATACCATGACGTCTTAACCTGTGTCCCATTATCCTGTTCATTCTTATTGCCAATGTTTTCTGTATGTTCCTCTCCTTCCTGAGAATCTCATCATTCCTTCCCTCATAAGTCCTCCTAATTTTCAGCATCCTTATATAGCCTCAAACGTTTCGATTTTCTTCTTTTGCGGGTTCCCTACAGTCCGCAATTCACATCCATGCAGCACTGTGATGTAAATGTATAGCTCAGAAATTTCTTCATCTCATTAATCTTTGAGTCTAGCAGGCTTCTTTTGGCCAGGAACTCCCTCTTTGCTTATACTAGTCCTGTTTGCATAACCTCCTTACTTCGTACGTCATACGTTATTTTGATTACAGTGTAGCAGAATTCCCTTATCTACTTCTTGGTCCCCAATTTCGATACTGAGTTTCTCGCTGTTCTCATTCCTGCTACTCCTCATTACTTCCATCTTTCAACGCTTTACTCTTAATCCATATTCCGTGCTCAGTAGACGGTTCAGTCAGTATGACCCGTGATTCATCCTAGTTTTCATTGAAGTTAGCAATGTAATCAGCAGATCTTATAACTGATATTTTTTCACCCTGAATTTTGATCCCGCTTCTGAACCTGTCTTTCATTTGACACTTTGCCTCTGCGATGTACAGATTGAACAGTAGGGGAGGAGTCCTTACCAAGGTCACCATCATCAGGTATCTGCTATATTAGCAGTTACTTTGGCTCTCAATTTTTTGCGATCCATTGCTTCCTTCTTAAGGCTGCTGTGTGTTGTACCGTCCATCACGTCACCCAGTATCTGAAATCTCTTCCTTCCTCGCTTACTTTTCCCTTCTACATAACCTTCTAAAACTGTTTTTATCAGTCCATCAGTCTTTCTTAAAATATGCCCAATCCCATTTCTTTTTCTTTTTTTATTGCATCTAGTAATTGTCTTTTCCCTCCCTCTCTTCTCAGTACGTCTTCATTTTTTTACTCTGTCCATCCAACTTACCAGGGTATCGATCCTTACTTAATGACAGTTCTCACAAATTTATTACGTGTGAAAACACACATCTGCGAGCGTCCCTGAGCCGTGTACATTTAACACTCATGATGTGACTATGTGATGACTTCACCTGTAACTGAAACTTGAAACAGGGATTGTCTTACTCATTTAGCATACAACACACAGTGCAATAATGTTAACGCAGTGCAGTGCGTTTCGAGAGCCACGTGTCATGCTCACATCATTTGAAGTCAATGTGCAAATCACCAGTCAGAAGAACGTGAATTTTTTAAAGTGGTGGTGATAAATTAAGCTTTCTGTATAAAAAATCCACGTCATACTTCAAAATCTCCAACTTATTTCCCTCTATGCCTTGCCATCACAGTACTGCTACTTCACCAACGTGCCTTCTTTCTTCGGCAGTGTGTCTGACTGCCCACTTGTTATCACACCAGCTGATGTCTAGTACAATGATTTGTCCAATGAACTGTAAGCTAATAACCTCAAGTGACAGCTAAGCTGCTCATGCCAATTCCAAAAATGACTACATGTGATCTTGCTGAACAATGTAGAGCTAGTCCATGTCGAGAAGAATGGAGGGACACTTGACCTACTGGAAGGATTTGGAAGAGGCGATTCACCAGGACAGCTTAATAACCTGATTAGTGTATAAACGGGAAGCAGCCCGAAGGGATTCCATAATAGTTTCATGGGCCTTTTCTGTTGGTATAAACATGGTATGCGTAAAATAAATTCATGCAGACAACTAATGTAAATATTTGCTTCGACACAACGAAGTGCTGTTATAAAAAAAATTGTTGAATATTTCGTAGTCACGTTTTAAGACCTCGGGATCTTCGGCCGACGTCTGTTCAACCACTTCTCCAGTGTTTCGCTAGCACAAGTGGCTGCATTATCAAAAGTTCGCCCTCCATTGCTGGTGGTGGACTGAAGTCGATCCTGTGGCCAGAGATTATAATAATGTACCTGTCTCGCCAATGTCTGAGGACTTTTCCTTGGTCACTGGCGCCTGTGTTTCTTTTCTTATTACCTGCAACGTTCGCTGCATCCGGGATCCGTTTACCTTGAGGGTTTCTGCTTGTTAAAACTTCTGTCATATTTGTGAATGTCTATGGGTTCCTGAAGAAACGGCCCGGATAACCGTGCGTGTTAAAGCGCCGCTTTTGGGACGGCCCTGGCTCGAATCCACCCACGGTTTAACGGCGAGGGTCGGTTTGCGTGTCAGCCTAGATGTAGTTTTGAGGCCGTTAACCACATCCGACTAGGGGAACATCAGACTAATATTCGAGTCCCTCCTCAGGTACACGATTGTTTCACATGAGTAACGATACATATGTTTTTGTTGGAGGGGGGGGGGGGGGGAGAGGAGGAAATTAACCATGCCGACACCGCGCAGATTCGAGACGAAAGCACAAGAAGGAAAGATAGCTCTTTTCCACAGCGAGAATCTGCGTGTACGCGAATTTCATTATTTAGTTGGCCACACACAGCGCATGTCCCGCCACAGCCGATTTCTGCGCTTGTTGCAACTACCGATGATCTTGGCATTGAGGAATCGTCTACTCAGTCCAACATAGACTTTTCCACATGTACACGGTATGCGATAAAATCCTGGTCGTGCGGTAGCGTTCTCGTTTCCCACGCCCGGGTTCCCGGGTTCGATTCCCGGGAGGGTCAGGGATTTTCTCTGCCTCGTGATGACTGGGTGTTGTGTGCTGTCCTTAGGTTAGTTAGGCTTAAGTAGTTCTAAGTTCTAGGGGACTGATGACCATAGATGTTAAGCCCCATAGTGCCCAGAGCCATTTGAACCATTTGCGATAAAATCCCAACATTGCTAGTGGGTAGCTTTTGTCCTTTGCCTATCTGAAGCATACTTCCATCTTGTTGGTCAGTTTGTAAATAGTCTTTACGTTGTGTTTGTGCAATATAAAGCATATTATGTCGCTCATTCTGGGGATGTATGGCAGAAAGGCCGGACCTGACGTTTCTTCTTTGACAATGCCAGCCCCTCATTATGGCGAAACGTCAGAAAAGTCTTAAACAAACGTTGGCCGATCTAGAGATGAAAACTAACAGGCAGTACGGCAAGTGTTGTTATCTTTGGAATGAGAAAGAAAGCAGATGACTCATTGAATTCAGGTGACGTGGACTTATTATTTACCGGATAGAGCGTTGTACTAAATATCGGTTTATGTGATAACAAAGCGGTCGGAGGCGCAGCTGAAGAAAAAGAACCACTCTGGTGGAGTAACGATAATGCCATGGAACAGTGAAACACAGATTGGAGTAGAGGTAAACCGAGAATTTTTGATCGAGATAACTTAGTTTTATGACTGCTACGTTGCCCATGCATATACCTCTGATTGATGGTTCAAATAAGGGTACCAGCTGATGAAAGCAGGAATCACGAACTAGTAGCTGAATGTTGTACGCTAAATAATTATAGTAACTTATTTAACATAAAGACCATAAAATAGATAATATTTAAAAGAAATGTATGCTTCGAAATCAAGATTCATTGATTATACTGTGCAAGCGAGACTTCGTAATTCATACTATGCCTTACATAATTATTGTGCTCATTCGTCTTCTCTGTTATTTAATTTGACGTGCTTCGCCCAAGACAGTTACGAATCCAAGCTGTCCTGACTCCCTTACTGGTTTTACGGTGCGTCCCCATAACTATATTTGTCAGCGATCATCTTGTTTCCATGAGGAAAAAGTAATAATTGCCTCCTCGCCGGCAAAAAGTATTGGCTCTTCAATGGTTTTGGATTTATACGCCATTTTGCCATCCGTAATTGCAGTTGTGACAAGTATCACGCCATTATCCGCCGCTAGGAAATGGCTGGGCGCTCCTAGCGGAATGAGTAGAGGCAGAAACACTGCATCTCAGCAGTCTTAGTCTCAGTGCTGTCATTGTCATCAGAGAAGCTCCTAAAGAGCTACAATGGATACTGTTGTTGTTGTTGTCTTCAGTCGTGAGACTGGTTTGATGCAGCTCTCCATGCTACTCTATCCTGTGCAAGCTGCTTCATCTCCCAGTACCTACTGCAACCTACATCCTTCTGAATCTGCTTAGTGTACTCATCTCTCGGTCTCCCTCTACGATTTTTACCCTCCACGCTGCCCTCCAATGCTAAATTTGTGATCCCTTGATGCCTCAAAACATGTCCTACCAACCGGTCCCTTCTTCTAGTCAAGTTGTGCCACAAACTTCTCTTCTCCCCAATCCTATTCAATACCTCCTCATTAGTTACGTGATCTATCCACCTTATCTTCAGTATTCTTCTGTAGCACCACATTTCGAAAGCTTCTATTCTCTTCTTGTCCAAACTAGTTATCGTCCATGTTTCACTTCCATACATGGCTACACTCCAAACAAATACTTTCAGAAACGACTTCCTGATACATAGATCTATATTCGATGTTAACAAATTTCTCTTCTTCAGAAACGCTTTCCTTGCCATTGCCAGTCTACATATTATATCCTCTCTACTTCGACCATCATCAGTTACTTTACTTCCTAAATAGCAAAACTCCTTTACTACTTTAAGTGTCTCATTTCCTAATCTAATTCCCTCAGCATCACCCGATTTAATTTGACTACATTCCATTATCCTCGTTTTGCTTTTGTTAATGTTCATCTTATATCCTCCTTTCAAGACACTGTCCATTCCGTTCAACTGCTCTTCCAAGTCCTTTGCCGTCTCTGACAGAATTACAATGTCATCGGCGAACCTCAAAGTTTTTACTTCGTCTCCATGAATTTTAATACCTACTCCAAATTTTTCTTTTGTTTCCTTTACTGCTTGCTCAATATACAGATTGAATAACATCGGGGAGAGGCTACAACCCTGTCTCACTCCTTTCCCAACCACTGCTTCCCTTTCATGCCCCTCGACTCTTATTACTGCCATCTGGTTTCTGTACAAATTATAAATAGCCTTTCGCTCCCTGTATTTTACCCCTGCCACCTTTAGAATTTGGAAGAGAGTATTCCAGTCAACATTGTCAAAAGCTTTCTCTAAGTCTACAAATGCTAGAAACGTAGGTTTGCCTTTTCTTAATCTTTCTTCTAAGATAAGTCGTAAGGTCAGTATTGCCTCACGTGTTCCAACATTTCGACGGAATCCAAACTGATCCTCCCCGAGGTCTGCATCTACCAGTTTTTCCATTCGTCTGTAAAGAATTCGCGTTAGTATTTTGCAGCCGTGGCTTATTAAACTGATAGTTCGGTAATTTTCACATCTGTCAGCACCTGCTTTCTTTGGGATTGGAATTATTATATTCTTCTTGAAGTCTGAGGGTATTTCGCCTGTCTCATACATCTTGCTCACCAGCTGGTAGAGTTTTGTCATGACTGGCTCTCCCAAGGCCGTCAGTAGTTCTAATGGAATGTTGTCTACTCCGGGGGCCTTGTTTCGACTCAGGTCTTTCAGTGCTCTGTCAAACTCTTCACGCAGTATCGTATCTCCCATTTCGTCTTCATCTACATCCTCTTCTATTTCCATAATATTGTCCTCAAGTACATCGCCCTTGTATAAACCTTCTATATACTCCTTCCACCTTTCTGCCTTCCCTTCTTTGCTTAGAACTGGGCTGCCATCTGAGCTCTTGATATTCATACACGTGGTTCTCTTCTCTCCAAAGGTCTCTTTAATTTTCCTGTAGGCAGTATCTATCTTACCCCTAGTGAGATAAGCTTCTACATCCTTACATTTGTCCTCTAGCCATCCCTGTTTAGCCATTTTGCACTTCCTGTCGATCTCATTTTTGAGACGTTTGTATTCCTTTTTGCCTGCTTCATTTACTGCATTTTTATATTTTCTCCTTTCATCAATTAAATTCAATATTTCTTCTGTTACCCAAGGATTTCTAGCAGCCCTCGTCTTTGTACCTACTTTATCCTCTGCTGCCTTCACTACTACATCCCTCAGAGCTATCCATTCTTCTTCTACTGTATTTCTTTCCCCTATTCCTGTCAATTGTTCCCTTATGCTCTCTTTGAAACTCTGTACAACCTCTGGTTCTTTCAGTTTATCCAGGTCCCATCTCCTTAATTTCCCACATTTTTGCAGTTTCTTCAGTTTTAATCTACAGGTCATAACCAATAGATTGTGGTCAGAGTCCACATCTGCCCCTGGAAATGTCTTACAACTTAAAACCTGGTTCCTAAATCTCTGTCTTACCATTATATAATCTATCTGATACCTTTTAGTATCTCCAGGGTTCTTCCACGTATACAACCTTCTTTCATGATTCTTAAACCAAGTGTTAGCTATGATTAAGTTGTGCTCTGTGCAAAATTCTACTAGGCGGCTTCCTCTTTCATTTCTTAGCCCCAATCCATTTTCACCTACTATGTTTCCTTCTCTCCCTTTTCCTACACTCGAATTCCAGTCACCCATTACTATTAAATTTTCGTCTCCCTTCACTATCTGAATAATTTCTTTTATTTCATCGTACATTTCTTCAATTTCTTCATCATCTGCAGAGCTAGTTGGCATATAAACTTGTACTACTGTAGTAGGTGTGGGCTTCGTATCTATCTTGGCCACAATAATGCGTTCACTATGCTGTTTGTAGTAGCTTACCCGCATTCCTATTTTCCTATTCATTATTAAACCTACTCCTGCATTACCCCTATTTGATTTTGTGTTTATAACCCTGTAGTCACCTGACCAGAAGTCTTGTTCCTCCTGCCACCGAACTTCACTAATTCCCACTATATCTAACTTTAACCTATCCATTTCCCTTTTTAAATTTTCTAACCTACCTGCCCGATTAAGGGATCTGACATTCCACGCTCCGATCCGTAGAACGCCAGTTTTCTTTCTCCTGATAACGACATCCTCCTGAGTAGTCCCCGCCCGGAGATCCGAATGGGGGACTATTTTACCTCCGGAATATTTTACCCAAGAGGATGCCATCATCATTTAATCATACAGTAAAGCTGCATGTCCTCGGGAAAAATTACGGCTGTAGTTTCCCCTTGCTTTCAGCCGTTCGCAGTACCAGCACAGCAAGGCCGTTTTGGTTAATGTTGCAAGGCCAGATCAGTCAATCATCCAGGCTGTTGCCCTTGCAACTACTGAAAAGGCTGCTGCCCCTCTTCAGGAACCACATGTTTGTCTGGCCTCTCACAGATACCCCTCCGTTGTAAAGGCACCTACGGTACGGCCATCTGTATCGCTGAGGCACGCAAGCCTCCCCACCAACGGCAAGGTCCATGGTTCATGGGGGGAATGGATACTAGAGAAACTAAAACACTTCACCAACAACTATGAACCTTCCAGTGGCTCAGGCGCTCCAGTCTGGAACCGCGTGACCACTACGGTCGCAGGTTCGAATCCTGCCTCGGGCATGGATGTGTGTAATGTCCTTAGGTTAGTTAGGTTTAAGTAGTTCTAAGTTCTAGGGCACTGATGACCTCAGATGTTAAGTCCCATAGTGCTCAGAGCCATTTGAACCATTTTTTCGGTCGCTAAATGGGTGAGGACGAGACTGCAAATCTGAAGTTTACGATTTCAATCCACGTCAGGACCTATGAGTAGTTTTTTTTGTGTTACTTAACCGTTCTTTCGCCTCTGAAAATGATTTGTGTACGTGAGGAAAGCGTTGTTGCAACGTGGTTGGTAGTACTGGCTCTGTGTAACTGCCTGAGTAAGTTCCTTCAAAAATCTAAAGGGCTTACTAGTTTCAACAGGACCATGCATAGTAAATCACCGAGGATTTCAGACCAACCTTCTGGGTTGAGGAGACCTTTATGTTCTCAACAGTATTCCACAACTACAACAGAGCGAAATCGCAATAACCCACTGGCAGCAGGCTTTGAGAAACTGCCCTAACGATTGGAATATTGTAAAGACCGTTATGTGCGATCTGAGCGGAGGAGGAGATACGAAAAATCTTTCAGATTAAATAATATCCAAAGTCGGATCGATTCATTAGAGAATAATGGTTTCAGATCACATCAAACAAGACGATTTTCAAGTTTTTCATGACAAATGTTTTACGATAAAATATATTTCACTCACAGCTGTAATTACGTAATAAGAAACTGGAATTAAATGGCTTGGTTAAATCCTGTGACATTGAAATTTTAAATTATAAGTCCTCCAATCACTGTTCGCACTGGGAAATCGAACTTCCAAGATAAAACAAGCAGGTATTAATGTACTCGTAATAAATATAATAGTAATTACGAGGGATATTCGGAAAGTAATTTCCGATCGGTTAAGAAATGAAAACCACTGTGGAAATCTAATAAAGCTTTGCACATAGACCTATGTGTTCGACTGTGTCTCTAGTATGCCTGTCCGTTACATCACTTCGCTCTATTCTGTTCTGAGCGCATGGTGAGCACATAAATATGCGTAGAAAATAGTGTCTCCCGCCAAGTATGAGGTGAAGGTGAAAGATTTCGCCATAAGTTATGCAGGCGACATTACAGAACTGTCATACGTTTCCTACTTTGTGACAATTCTCGGTCGCAATCTGCAGGGGCAATGAAAATGCTCCTGCAGCGTTTCCGATGGGAAGTGTTTGATCACCCGCACTACAGCCCGTAATTGGTCACCCTGTGTTTCATCTCTGCTCACACTAACTACTGGCTATGCAAACAAAATTTTCGCACAGACAACGAGCTATAGACGAGTGTAAAAAATTGGCGGGAAGCACAGGCGGCTGCCTTCTACGGCGAAGGTATTGGAAAGTTGGTACAACACTACGACAAATGTCTAAGTCGGAGTGGTGACTGTGTAGAGCAGTGACTGGAAGCTGTAGCAAACTATTGCAGATAAAATATTTCTGGTTTTCAAAGTGGTTTCAATTTCGCGATCAATCGGAACCTACTTTCCGAATAGCCCTAGTATGTCAATGAGATGGTCACAATGACGTCTGAATCAGATCGACCAAGCTGGCTAATTCTATTCCCAAAAATTCACAGCTTGGTCCAGGAGATGAGCTATTAAACGCAATGTTGACATTAAATTGGAGAAGCATAATACGATGAATACCTTAAAATGTCCGTACAGATACAAGCAAGAAGGAGACCATAAGAACAGCTAACAAGAGAAGAATGAAACAACTAACAAAAAGTAGCAGGAGATTCTCCCTCTTACTTATGGAGATAAAAATTAAATCAGGTTTATTTCGATTCAAGTCCAAACAATAAATGAGTTCTTTTGTCGTCGAAGTAGTATTGTTTCCTATTCAATAAACATAACACAAGCTGAAGGCAATATACTAGCTGATTAGACGTCTGTCATGCAACGCCAGACTCCTGCACTACTGGTCACTCATACATCTATAGTCTCATTAGGTGCTTGAATGCTGTAATCGTGAAAGGAAAAGAACCAACGAATAAGTAACCAAAAAATAAGTAACCAACAAATAAATAACCAACAAATAAGTTGGAAAATCAGGAGGGACAAAGGCACGGACGGTGTAGAGATAATTCAAAGACCTGGGAGAATGCAGGAAACGCCCTACCAGGAGCTCAAAATTTAGACTGGAAGAAGATAACAGACGAGGTCGCGACATCTAAGGCATAATCGAGGAACGAACCGTTCGAGACTGACCAGCTCTGTTCCCGAGCACTGGAAATACAGCATGGTGAAGCCACAACAGCTGACAGATAGTGCAAAATATTTACATGAGTTAACGGTGGATTTCGCCTTATATCAAGGGTATTTTTGGATGGAAGCAGAAGCAAAACGTGTTTCATGACACACCTATTCTAAGAGAGTCATTCCTGTGGTCGCCAGGGAGTACAGAACATCGCGGCCAGAGTCCGCAACTACTTGTTGTAGATCGAGGTCTGCCCTGAGCGAAAAAGTTGTTAGAGGGTCGTTCCGTATGTAATGCCTCCTATTTTTATTCATGAACACTGCAGGACATAAATAAATCACAACAGCACAGCGAAATAGAGCAATATATCGCCTACAGACTACCATTTTTCCACATAGTCACCACCATTCTTTAAGCACTTTCGCCAACGATGAACCACAGCCTGCATGCCGCTCTTCTAAAATCGGAACCAGCTGAGGCCAACCACTTCCTTACAGCTTTGGCAACAGCATCCTAGCCTTGAACATGTTCGCCACGTAGTCCATCTTCCAGAGGCCCAAAGAGATGAAGTCTGAAGGCGCTAAATCGGAATGGTACGGTGGACATGGGAAGACAGTCCAGGCGAATTTTGCGGTCAGGCGTGTGGTCGTAAAACTGGCGTGGGGCCTGGCGTTATCATGAAGAAGGTGAAAGTAGGTCTTCTGCTCCGGCCGTACCCTGGAAATTCGGTCTTTCAGCTTAGTCAGTGTCGTCTTGTAGCGTGCTGAATTGACAGTATGTCCAGGCTCCAGAACATCCAAAAGCACCACACCCTGGCTGTCCCAGAAGACTGTGCACATCACTTTGCCTGCGGACGGCTATGTCGTGAATTTCTTCTTCGACGGAGAATCCGCATGTCGGCATTCCGTTGAACTGTCTTTTTGATTCCGTGGTGACACCATGTCTCATCTCCGGTGGCGATGCTATTAAGAAAATTGTCACCTTCAGCTTCATATTGGTCCGTCAGGTCCCGACAAATACCTGTTCGATGAGTTTTTTGTTCTTCTGTAAGCATCCGCTAGATCCATCTCGCACAGAAATAATCCGTCATTGTTTCCTGGGCTTTACAGCCGATATTCAGCTTTGCACACAATTCTCTGGTCGATGTCCGCCGATCACCACGGATGAGTTCATCAAGACTCTTCATTGCGAGGAATGACAGCTGTGCAAGCTCGACCGGGACATAGCTTGTCATGCGCAGTTTTCACCTATCGCCTCACGTTAATCACTTCTATTGCATCTTCTCCATACACCTTTAGCAAGTGTCGATGGATATCAATCGGCGCAATTTCTTATCGCTGTTTTACACGCGCATCCGTATGAGATAATAGTAGACTGGCCTTGCTGTGCAGAAGCTATAGGGCTCGTGTAGCTCCAACATAAACCACGTGACTCTTGGCAAAACGGGGCGGGATTTCAAATCATCGGTCTGCCAGCCCATGTTTGTATCGTATTTTCCCAACATTTCTCAATTGACTGCCAAACGCTTCCAACAAAAATTACTTTTTTATTTGCGAAAAATTATGCCAGAACTACATTTGACATGGATTTGTTCAGAGTACCATTTATAAAATCTAAAAAATACATCGAACACCACTCTGGTGGGCAGCGGGACGAAATTACTAACTATCAATTAAAGTAAAATACCGTTAAAATTCTTTTAAACAGTAAGAGTGGGCTCGTGTCAAAACTTTAAACATTGGATTCGCCGCGTTTTAAGCTCTAGTCACTTATAAAAGAAAATGGGATATGGGAATTGTTCTAACAACATTCAGACTTACAGGCATTGGAAGCACAGATTTCAGAAGACGAGGCATCATCTAACGAACGCCTTCTAGTGTGTGATTTACGGAGCTTAGGCCTCTTCGATTTCATATGCTCCGGAAAATCAAAAAGTGTCGGGATAGCCAATTCCCTCCAGTCTTAGCCCTATAAAAACATCAGTTTTAAAAATGACAGACACTGTAAATATAATGTATAAATATACATTGTAAGTAATAACTAATCTATCAAAACACTTCTCCTCGAAGTGCTTCGAGCAAAGGCGTGTATGTGCAGATGGCTTAAAGTTTTTCCGTTTCAGGGCCTGTATCCAAAGCTGCCTTCGGTTTTCATCCTTAGGGAACCTATGAATAGGAACGAGGAACAGTTATACTTACTTCTGTACCCGAATTATCACAGATACTTTCCAAAATGTAATATGAGTCTGACTTTACAGGCATCACTTTCAACACTTCAATTTACGTGATACCCTATTTCAAGTGTAAAAAACATATAAAAGTCACTTCAGCAGATTTCAATAAACGCATCTGCACTATCATAGAAACACTTACACGTGAAATGTAATGCCATTTCCCCCGACAAAACGCTGAGTACAGCCATAAGCGCAACACGAAACAACCATGTTTTGCGAACATTCACGTGACTTCTGCCCAGAGATGTTGGAGCCACGAAAATGACGTCAGGGTCAGTCTATTATATTTATGGTCGAAGATGAGACTCCATTTTGGGACACTCCTCTGCTGGCGCCAGCTACCGCAGAACAACGGAACCACGTGCAAATGAAGGAGGAAAAGTTCAAGCATTAGCACTACACCAGTGACATCTGGCGCGGACGTCCAAAGTCACCACAACAAAATAGGAGGCATTACTTTCAGAACGACCCTCGTATATCCAGGTCCCTGGGTGGCCTACTCGAAACGAGAAGAAAAAAGCAAGGGGGAAAACCAGAGAAAGGATAATGGTGTTCTGCGAAATATCAAACGACCCTTCCGTTGCGGAGCCGCACACACGCGATATTTTGCGTCCGGAGTTGGCGCACGGATTCTCCTGCTGTGTTGGGAATGGTGGCTGGTAGGAGTCGCGTGCGCAATTTACGATGCGGTTGGCGGGCCAGTCGTTTGCAACTCCAATTACGGAGGTCGCGACGCCGCTGCCCGGAAACTTTGTCGTTGGCGTGCAGTTATCTTCATGTTCGCGGAGCACCTGTTGCAATAAATCTTTTGCGAGAGTAGTTTATCTAAAGGCCCGGTTCTGGCGTTCGCAAATACTCTCCCCCTCCCCCCGTTCCTTGTCTGCGTTGTCCCCTCTTCGCAACGTGTCATACCTTAAGTGTAGTTCTCATTCGTTACGCCAGACACAGAATTATTCACTGGAGACTACAGAATTAAATGGCACTGCCCTAGCCCGGCAGAATAGCTGCGTTGTCTGGATTTTTTTTAATTTAGTGTCAAAAGCATCAGATTAAAAAAATAATTTTTTTAAAGAAAATGAAAGTTATGAGGATAGAACAGACAAGTACACTTATAGCGATAGTATAGCGTGTATAGTAGAACCCCGATTATCCCAACTCTGGCTATCGGAATCGCTGCTTATCCGAATCGCAAAATACTGATTCTGTCTACTGGCGCTATTTGCCCTTTCTTCCGCGAAGCTTTCTAGTGTAGGCGCAGCGCGAACTTTATTGGGATGATAAATCACTGTCGCCAGGTGGCTGGCCCGCCCCCCTTTGGGCGGCGTCCAACGTGAGCGAACTGTTTCGAACGCTCTGCGGTGCGGCAACCGCGCGGAAATATCAAACAATGGCCAACGGTCAAATTGTCCAGTGTGAGCGCGCACGTGTTAGACATTGTGCGCGAGTTTTGGCGAAGCGGATGCGATCAAATTGTTTGTTAATTCTGCGGCGCGAAGTGGACGCGATTTGCAGTGTGTTTCTCATCTTAAAAAGGCTGAAATTTTGCTCACTGCTGTTCAAGAATGGCGTGTATTGTGGGGCAAGATAAATAAAAATTATCATAACCGTTTAATATCATACCGCGAATGGGAGGGAAATTTTTGATCACTTGCCGTGTCAAACAGACTGATAGGTAGAAAAGCAAGTTTTAGATATACTGTAAGACAATTTCTCTTAGGCAACTCTTTCTGTTCCGAAGACGAAATTCGATTTAAAAACTGGTAAAGCCTGAGAAAACAGTCTGGTATTTAACTGTAAGTGCAATATGAGTAGGACTAGTACGATATTTGCGTTTTCTATTGTATTAATAGGGACAAAAAAACACGAAGAATAACCAGTACTTTACCGCCCTTGATAATACATAATCATAAAACAAATATCGCTCTATACTAATCTGCGACCGGTCTATAGAATGGAAATGTAAAATTCCGCTTTAGAAATAATTTTGTTTGTAACGGAAAACAAACCGACGACGCCTTCCATCTACGCTGTACGTCACCTGAAAGACGTGATGACCATTATTTGTTTCGTCTCACTTCGGCTACACAATGCAAAAACGAAATTGCAGCATCTACTATTACGCCGGAGGAAATGCACCTGGCGACTCTAGAGAGAGATATTCATTATACACTGATCAAGCAGAACATTATGGCCACCAGCCTACTATCGATATCTAAATCTACATCCATACTCCGCAAGCCACCTGACTGTGTGACGGAGGGTACTTTGAGTACCTCTGTCGGTTCTCCGTTCTATTCCAGTCTCGTACTGTTCGTAGAAAGAAAAAGATTTTCGGTATGCCTCTGTATGGACTCTAATATGATTTTATCCTCATGGTCTCTTCGCGAGATATACGTAGGAGGAAGCAATATACTGCTTGACTCCTCGGTGAAGGTATGTTCTCGAAACTTTAACAAAAGCCCGTACCGAGCTAGTGAGCGTCTCTCCTGAAGTCTCTCCTGAAGTCTTCCACTGGAGTTTATCTATCATCTCCGTAACGCTTTCGCGATTACTAAATGATCTTGTAACGAAGCGCGCTGCTCTCCGTTAGATCCTCTCTATCTCTTCCATCAACCCTATCTGGTACGGTTCCCACACCGGTGAGCAGTATTCAAGCAGTGGGCGAACAAGTGTCTGTAACCTACTTCCTTTGTTTTCGGATTGCATTTCTTTAGGTTTCTTCCAATGGATCTCAGTCTGGCATCTGCTTTACCGACGATCACCTTTATAAGATCATTTCATTTTAAATCACTGCTAATGCCTACTCCCAGATCATTTATGGAATTAACTGCTTCTAGTTGTTGATCTGCTATATTGTAGCTAATATAAACCCGTCCAGACGACAGCAGCGTCACCTGGCAAGGAGTGACTGCCAGTGAGACACACAATCACGGTGCATGTAGTATACGTGTGTAGAATGGGGAATGTACGCCACCTATCTGATTTTGACCGAGGGTAGATTATAAGGATCCGGAGACTCCCCACGAGGATTTCGGAAACTGCACGACTTGTCTAGCGTTCAAGGAGTGATGTGGTGAGTGCCTTCAGCATGCGGTGAAACCACGTCCACAAGTGGTGGGGTTGGGCGGCTGCCCCTCATTACAGATGTCGAACGTGGCAGACTGGTGAAACAGGACAGACGGCGAACTCTGGCGGAACTAACACCAGATTTTAATGTTGGACGAAGTACAAGAGTGTGTGAACACACAGTGCGCCGAACACACGTAACGATTGGACTCCGTAGCCACGACCCATGCATATGCCAATGTCAACTCCTCGACGCCACAATTACGTCTGGAATGGGCACGTGATCGTCGGATCTGGCAGCTAGCGCAGTCGCAGAGCGTTCAATGGTCTGATGAATCCCGTTATCTTCTACGCCATGCCAACGATATGGCGCGAAAGCTTCGTTTTCCAGCGGGACAACTCCTTGACACCTCCACTGCGGGACGGAGACAAGCTGGCAGCGGCTCCATTACGCTCTGGCGAACATTCACGTGCGCATCCACGGTCCAGTGGAACTCCTGCAAAGGACGATGACGGCCGAGGAATGTCGTACTCTGGTTGCAAACCTCGTGCATCCCTTCATGACTATCACGTTTCTCGATGCCAGTGGCATTTTTCAACAAGATAATGCACAATGTCACTAGGCCGGGGGGTGTAAAGAGTAGTTCAAGGAACGAAGTGGAGAGTTCCAATTGACATGCTGGCCCTGCAAATCACCGGAACTGAACGACCGAACACACCTGGGATGTGACTGAATGTGCTGTTAGAATTCTTCGAACCCCTTCCCGGAATTTACGGGAATTACGGGATTTGTATGTGCAGGTGTGGTGCCAGCTCCCTCCAGCGAGCTACCAAGGCCTCACTGCTTCCATTCCGCAACGCGTCGCCACTGTTCCCCTTGCCAAAGGCGGACATACCGACTACACTACTGGCTAATACACTAAGATGACAAAGGTCATAGGATAGCGATATGCACATACACTACTGGCCATTAAAATGGCTACACCAAGAAGAAATGCAGATGATAAATAGGTATTCATTGGACAAATATATTATACTAGAACTGACATGTTGATTACATTTTCACGCAATTTGGGTGCATAGATCCTGGCAAATCAGTACCCCGAACAACCACCTCTGGCCGTAATATCGGCCTTGATACGCCTGAGCATTGAGTCATACAGAGCTTGAATGGCGTGTACAGGCACAGCTGCCCATGCAGCTACAAAACGATACCACAGTTCATCAAGAGTAGCGACTGGCGTATTGTGACGAGCCAATTGCTCGGCCACCATTGACCAGACATTTTCAGTTGGTGAGACGTCTGGAGAATGTGCTGGCCAGGGCAGCAGTCGAACATTTTCTGTATCCAGAAAGGCCCGTACAGGACCTGCAACATGCGGTCGTGCATTATCCTGCTGAAATTTAGGGTTTCACAGCGATCGAATAAAGGGTAGAGCCACGGGTCGTAACACATCTGAAATGTAACGTCCACTGTTCAAACTGCCGTCAATGCGAACAAGAGTTGTCCGAGACGTGTAACCAATGGCACCACATACCATCACGCCAGGTGATACGCCAGTATGGCGAAGACGAATACACACTTCCAATCTGTGTTCACCGCGATGTCGCCAAACAGGGATGCGACCATCATGTAAACAGAACCTGGATTCATCCGTGCACCCAGGTTCGTCGTTGAGTACACAATCGCAGGCACTCGTGTCTGTGATGCAGCGTCAAGGATGACCGCAGCCATGTTCTCCGACCTGATAATCCATGCTGCTGCAAACGTCGTCGATCTGTTCGTGCAGATGGTTCTTGTCTTGTAAACGTCCCCATCTGTTGTCTCAGGGATCGAGAGGTGGCTGCACGATCCGTTACAGCCGTGCGGATAAGGCGCCTCTCATCTCGACTGCTACTGATACGAGGCCGTCGGAATCCAGCACGGCGTTCCGTATTACCCTCTACAACTGCCCACGTCGTGTTGTGCCGACTCCACTGTAGCTTGAATGGATTTTTAAGTTTGTTTTATATGCCCGACTTCTAATTTCACCACACAAGTCTTCAGGGTTGAGCAGTTATTGCCCGATAACGACGCAATACAGTTTGTTACAGCGGAGTTCGCCGTTATTAATTATGTTTTTAGGTTACATTTTATTATTAGTACAGAGACTCAACTTCCTTTGTTTAACAGCGCGTCGTTAAAGTAAGTATGTAATGCTAATGTCTTTGCAATACATAATGTTGACTATTGAGTTAAAGTTCGTACCTATTTTGCCATTTTAGAGAAGAGAAACCTTAAACGCTTCTGCTTCTGTAATCTCAGTATCAAATGTTCACTAATTTCATTTACTTACTATCTCAGTTAAGTATTTAACACAAATTATATATCAATGTCATTTCAGAGATATTACGTCGGTTCCACACTAACGGAGTAACACGTAATTGTCATTTAACATCACTTTTATTAACAATCCTTTTTCTTATGACGTAAATGTTAATGAATGATCACTATCTAGGAGGAGAGAAGGATTGATCCTAATCATGAGATAATAGCTTTTAATGAGCCCGCAATCGTTAATTAAATAAAAAGTCACGTTCAAGGATGATATGCGAACAACTTTCGCTACGTCCGTTTTCACGTATCTGTCAAAACTAGTCCTGTCGCCCATAATTCAAATTAACACTGACGTTAACCCCTTTTGTCGGAACATCGAATCGTAACTATTACATGAAAGTTTATTCTAGTCGCCGAATTACTTCCTTTCAGATACGCGCACGACCGAACAGCAGAACGGAACATAAACGACTTGTTTTAAAAACCGAACAACGCATGACGTTACATTACGACAATGCCCGGCCAATGAACAACTCTTCGACTTTATCTTTTCTACTATGCTTAATTAAATTATTCCTAATTATAATTTATTCAGCTATTTAACGAAAACATCTAACAAAAACTAAAATAAATTTATCCTAACGTAAAAGATCCGTTATACCTCCTGAACCCACCGACTCCATATACTGCTAACAGTCATTGGATCTCGACCAACGCGAGCAGCAATGTCGCGGTACGATAAACCGCAATCGCGATATACTACAATCCGACCTTTATCAAAGTCGGAAACGTGATGGTACGCATTTCTCCTCCTTACACGAGGCATCACAACAACATTTCACCAGGCAACGCCGGTCAACTGCTGTTTGTGTATGAGAAATCGATTGGAAACTTTCCTCATGTCAGCACATTGTAGGTGTCGCCACCGGCGCCAACCTTGTGTGAATGCTCTGAAAAGCTAATCATTTGCATATCACAGCATCTTCTTCCTGTCGATTAAATTTCCCGTCTGCACCACGTCTTCGTGGTGTAGCAATTTTAATGGCCAGTAGTGTATATGCTGTTAACTCATCAATTCGATAAAGGAACAGTTCAGATGGTCTATGGAACATGTAACTCATTAGCAAGGAATGTCTTCTTTGCCTGAGTGCTGGCTCCCACTAGTAAAAAGTCGTGGCACTTGTCAGATATCTGTGAAGGCACTCGGTATAATTGTTATCTTTGGTTACCAGCCGACGGTTCGCGAAGGCTGGGCGGAGGCACTCAGTATAACTGTTTCTATGGTGACAAACCGACGGTTCGCGAAGGCTGGGCGAAGGCACTCGGTATAACTGTTATCTTTGGTTACAAGCCGACGGTTCGCGAAGGCTGGGCGAAAGCACTCCGTGTAACTGCTATCTTTGGTTACAAGCCGACGGTTCGCGAAGGCTGGGCTTGCGCAAAGGCAGCCGGTCTTGTGCAGGAGGCGCTGTGGGCGGGGGAAAGCGGCGTCGTGCGGCAGGCGGGCTTTCGTCAGGCACGACCCGCGGATTCGTCTCTGCCCCGGCCCGAGACGGCCGGGCCGCAGCCTCTGTGAGTCACGGCCGCAGATAGACCAAGGACGCGGCGGCGCGGCCAGATCTGTCGCGCCGGCATTTCCAGCCGCGCGGAATGCGCGTTACCGCAACGCGACGCGACGCCGCTGCCTCGCCCTCCCCTTTAATAAGGTCTACTAGCTGGGCTACGCCGCTGCATCTGCCGTCGCCTTGGCGCATCCCGCGCTTCTTCCTACTCCGACTCCCCCTCCTCCTTGCGTCATCCTGAGTTGCAGTGGCCACGTCCTGTGAGTCATGCTCGCCGTTGATCTTTCTGCACCTCTATTCCGCAACCCGTACGGTGTGTTCCGGGGGGTACATCCTGTCCACCGACCCATTTACGTATTTCATGCTCAAGCGGCGTGCGGTAGAAACGCTGTCGGTACCCCTCCATAACTATAGAACAATTCTAAGTAACTGACATTTGGCAGCGATCGCTGGACTGCTCCCGCTAGCCGTAATACGCTGTAATGCGGCGGCGAGATCCTGGTGCTGTCAGCAGCCACTGTGTTGTCACTTCCTTTCCGCAAAACCACTGGGCTTGCTAGTTCTCATGCAAGATACACATTCACACACGAAAATTTCCCCTGTTCCAAGACAAACGTAAATCCATCCCTAATTACAATTAAGAAATGGTTTTTGACTTGCTGTAACCGACAGGAAGAAGATGCTGTGATATGCAAATGATTAGCTTTTCAGAGCATTCACACAAGGATGGCGCCGGTGGCGACACCTGCAACGTGCTGACATGAGGAAAAGTTTCCAACCGATTTTTCATACACAAACAGCAGTTGAGCGGCGTTGTCTGGTGAAAAGTTATTGTTAAGCCTCGTGTAAGGAGGAGAAATGAGTACCATCACGTTTCCGACTTTGATAAAGGTCGGATTGTAGCCTATCGCGATTGCGGTTTATCGTATCGCGACATCGCTGCTCTAGTTGGTCGAGATCCAATGACTGTTAGCAGAATATGGAATCGATGGGTTCAGGAGGGTAATACGGAACGCCGTGTTGGATCCCAACGGCCTCGTATCACTAGCAGTCGAGATGACAGGCATCTTATACGCATGGTTTAACGGATCGTGCAGCCATGTCTCGATCCATGAGTCAACAGATGGGGACGTTTGCAAGACAACAACCATCTGCACGAACAGTTGGACGACGTTTGCAGAAACATGGACTATCAGTTCGCAGACCATGGCTGCAGTTACCCTTGACGCAGCATCTCAGACAGGAGCGCCTGCGATGGTGTACTCAACGACGAACCTGGGTGCACTAATCGCAAAACGTCATTTTTTCGGATGAATGCAGGTTCTGTTTACAGCATCATGATGGTCGCATCCGTGTTTGGCGACATCGCGGTGAACGCACCTTGGAAGCGTGTATTCGTCATAGCGATACTGGCGTATCACCCGGCGTGATGGTATGGGGTGCCATTGGTTTCACGTCTCGGTGCCCTCTCGTTCGCATTGACGGCACTTTGAACAGTGGATGTTAGATTCAGATGTGTCACGACCCGTGGCTCTACCCTTCATTCGATGCCTGCGAAACCCTACATTTCAGCAGGATAATGCACGACCGCATGTTGCAGGTCCTGTACGGGCCTTTCTGGATATAGAAAATGTTCGACTGCTGCCCTGGCCAGCACATTCTCCAGATCTCTCACCAATTGAAAACGTCTGGTCAATGGTGGCCGAGCATCTGGCTCATCACAATACGTCAGTCACTACTCTTGATGAACTGTGGTATCGTGTCGAAGCTGCCATGGGCAGCTGTACGTGTACACGCCATTCAAGCTCTGTTTGACTCAATGTCCAGGCGTGTCAAGGCCGTTAGTACGGCCAGAGGTGGTTTTTCTGGGTACTGATTTCTCAGGGTGTATGCACCCAAATTGCGTGAAAATGTAATCACATGCCAGTTGTAGTATAATATATTTGTCCAATGAATACCCGTTTATCATCTGCATTTCTTCTAGGTGTAGCAATTTTAATGGCCAGTAGTGTGTCTACACTGACACAAAAAATCCAAAATCCAAGAAATAATTAATGTGTAGGAATGAAATTTCTGAAATTAATTTGTCGAGGTTACATACTTAACTAATTAACGCTTCCGAGTTCATAGGTTAACGTAAGCGCGCTATAAGGCATTGCAAATGTGATATGCGCGTACAGTGATACAGGTGTAACCAGCAGAATGTTGACTGCAAACATGAAAACGTACATGCGTTGTCTTGCGCAGGTACCGGATGCCGGTCTGTGGCGGAGTTCCGTGATTGTTACAGTCGGTCGGTCAGTACAGTTAACGGTGTTTGTGGATGACGCTGGAGTAGCCTTCCAATGATGCACCATATGTGGCCGATCTGAGATGGATATAGTGAAAGAGCAGCGTAGGCCAACAAGTCGACACTCCGTAGAACACGTTGAGTTACAACACCAGTATGTGGGACGAATCACCAGACTGACGTACAATTTTGCAGTCAGGGTGCGTGAGAGGTAGATGCCATGTTTCTTGACTTCCGCAAGGCGTTTGATACAGTTCCCCACAGTCGTTTAATGAACAAAGTAAGAGTATATGGACTATCAGACCAATTGTGTGATTGGAGTGAAGACTTCCTAGATAACAGACTGCAGCATGTCATTCACAGTGGAGAGAAGCCTTCCGAAGTGTGACTTCAGTTGTGCCGCATGGGAGTGTCTTAAGACCGTTGTTATTCACAATATATATAAATGACCTTGTGGATAACATCGGAAGTTCACTGAGGCTTTTTGCGGATGATGCTGTAGTATATCGACAGGTCCTAAAATGAAAATTGTACTGAAATACGGGAGGATCTGCAACGAATTGACGTATGGTGCAGGGAACGGCAATTAAATCTCAATGTAGACAAGTGTAGTGTGCTGCGAATACATAGAAAGAAAGATCTTTTATTAGTTAGCTATAATATAGCAGGTCAGCAGCTGGAAGCAGCTAATTCCATAAATTATCTGGGAGTAGGCATTAGCAGCGATTTAGAATGGAATGATGACCATATAAAATGAATCGTCGGGAAAGCAGATGCCAGTCTGAAATTCACTGGAAGAATCCTAAGGAAATGCAATCCGAAAACAAAGAAGTAGGTTACAGTAGACTTGTTTGCCCACTGCTTGAATACTGCTCACCAGTGTGGGATCCCTACCAGACAGGGTTGATAGAAGAGATAGAGGAGATCCAAAGGAGAGCTGCGCGCTTCGTTACAGGATCATTTAGTAATTGCGAAAGCGTTACGGAGATGAGAGATAAACTTCAGTGGAAGACTCTGCGAGAGAGACGCTTAGTAGCTCGGTACGAGCTTTTGAAAGTTTCGAGAACATACCTTCACTGAGAAGTCAAGCAGTATATTGATCCTTCCTACGTATATCTCCCCAAGAGACCATGAGGGTAAAATCAGAGAGATTACAGCCCACACAGAGGCATACCGACAACCTTTCTTTCCACGAACAACACGAGAGTGGAATAGAAGGGAGAACCGGTAGAGGTACTCAAAGTACCCTCCATCAGGTGGCTTGCGGAGCATGGATGTAAATTTAGACGTAGATAACCACGAGGGTGTACTCTGAAATCGCACCCCAGACCAGAACTGCCGGTGTAGGTCCTGTATGCCTAGCACACAGACAGGTTGGTTGAAGGCCCTCAACTGGCTTTAATCTTACCAACACGCGGTCATCATTGGCACCGAGGCAGTATCAGCTTTCGTCAGAAAACACAACACACCTCCGCCCTGCCATCCAGTGAGCTCTCGTTCGGCACCGCTGAAGTCGCAAATGGTTGGAGGTTTGGGGTCAGTGGAGTGCACGCTACAGGGCGTCTGCTTCGGAGCTGCCCTCGAAGTAACCGATTTGTAACAGTTCGTTGTGTCACTGGTGCCAACTGCTGCTGCAGATGCAGTACGATGTGCGGGAACCATTCGCTGAACACGACGGTCTTACCTCTCGGTAGTGCCACATGGCCGTCCGGAGCCCGATCTTGTTGCTACAGTACATATCTGTAACCAGCAGTCATATGCAGTGGCTACATTCCTAACATTTGCTGCAGTATAGCAGAAGGAACTCAGTGAAGTGTAGATAATGACGTCTTTGTCATCTGAAAGGCATTCTTGGCTAACATCAGCTCGCCACGTCCAATCTCAGACGGAACCGTCACTCACGACCGTTACAGCGCGTATTTAAAGTAAGCCTGATTTGTATCCTCATAGTGGCGCTACTAGCGTCACTTTTATGCGACTGGCGCCAATTTTGAGATCATCTTTCAGATGTAGAAACACACCTACCAACTTTCGTTTATCTCGCGTAACTCCTTCATGGTGCTGAGATAAAAGAAATTATTCAGATAGTTAAAGGAGACGAAAATTTAATTGTCATAGAGGACTGGACTCAATAGTAGGGAAAGGAAGAGAAGGGAAAGTAGTAGGTGAATATGGACTGGGAGTAAGAAATGAAAGAGCATGCCGCCAGGTAGAATTTTGCACGGAGCATAGCAATCATAGCTAACACTTGGTTTAAGAATCATGAAAGAAGGCTATATACGTGGAAGAGGCCTGGAGACAATGGAAGATTTCAGATAGATCCGATAATGGAATGACAGAGATTTAGGAACCAGGTTTTAAACTATAAGACATTACCACAGGCTGATGTGAACTTGACCACAATTTATTGATTATGAACTGTAGATTAAAACTGAAGAAACTGCAAAAAGGTAGGAATTTAATGAGAAGGGACCTGGATAAAGTGAAAGAACCAGAGGTTGTAGAGAGTTTCAGGGGGCATTAAGGAACGATTGAGAAAAACGGGGGAATACATTAGAAATACAGTAGAAAGAAGAATGGGTAGCTTTGAGAGATGAAATAGTAAGGGCAGCAGAGGATCAAGTAGGGCTAGTAGAAATCCTATGGTAACAAAGATACATTGAAATTAATTGATAAAAGGAGGAAATATAAAAATGCAGTTAATGAAGCAGGCAGAAAGGAATACAAACGTCTCAAAAATTTGATCGACAGGAAGTGCAAAATGGCTGAGCAAGGATGGCTAGAGGACAAATGTAAGGATGTAGAGGCATATCTCACGAGGGGTAAGATAGATACTGCCTACAGGAAAATTAAAGAGACCTTTGAATAAAACAGAAACACCTCTATGAATTGGGTTAGATAGAGCAGCAATCAGTCGTGGAATTAAGTTGCTTTAATATGACATTTCTAGTCACAACGCAGATCAGATTTCGACCTGTGTCAGAAAATGTCATATTAAAGCAACTTAATTTCACCACTGATTGCTGCTCTATCCAACCCAATATAACCACAGTCGTTGCGTGCACCCACCCCATGGAGGGCAACCTGATGGACCTCTATAAATATAAAGAGCGCAGATGGAAAACCAGTCCTAAGCAAAGAAGGGAAGGCAGAAAAGTGTAAGGAATATATAGAGGGTCTATACAAGGGCGATGTATTTCAGGCAAGATTATGGAAATGGAAGAGGACATAGATGAAGGTGAAATGGGAGATATGATACTGCGGGAAGAATTTGACAGAGCACTGAAAGACCTAAGACAAAAAAGGGCCCCGGAAGTAGAAGACATTCCATTAGAACTACTGATAGCCTTGGGAGAGCCAGCCACGACAAAACTCTACCATCTGGTGAGCAAGATGTATGAGACAGGTGAAATACCCTCAGATTTGAAGAAGAATATAATAATTCCAATCCCAAATAAAGCAGGTGTCGACAGATGTGAAAATTACCGAATTATCAGTTTAATAAGTCACGGCTGCAAAATACTAACGTGAATTCTTTACAGACGAATGGAAAAACTGGTAGAAGGCAATCTCGGGAAGGATCAGTTTGGATTCCGTAGAAATGTTGGAACACGCGAGGCAATACTGACCCTACGACTTATCTTGGAAGATAGGTTAAGGAAAGTCAAACCTACCTTTCTAGCTTTTGTAGTCTTAGAGAAAGCTTTTGACAATGGTGATTGGAATACTCTCCTTCAAATTCTGAAGGTAGCAGGGGTAAAAAAAAAAGGGAGCGGAAGGCTATTTACAATTTGTACAGAATTAGATGGCAGTTATAATAGTAGAGGGGTACAAAAAGGGAAGCAGTGATTAAAAGGGTGTGAGACAGAGTTGTAGCGTATCCCCGATGATATTCAATCTGTATATTGAGCGTTGTTCATTCTGTATTTTGAGCAAGGAGTAAAGGAAACAAAAGAAAAATATGGAGTAGAAATTAAAATCCACGGAGAAGAAATAAAAACTTGGAGGTTTGCCAAAAACATTGTAATTTCGTCAGAGACAGCTAAGGACCTGGAAGAGTAGTTGAACGGAATGGACAGTGTCTTCAAAGGAGGATATAAGATGGCCATCAACAAAAGCAAAACGAGAATAGTGGAATGTAGTTGAATTAAATCAGGTGATGCTGAGGGAATTAGATTAGTAAATGAGACACTTAAGTAGTAAATGAGTTTTGCTATCTGGGGAGCAAAGTAACCGATGATGGTCGGAGTAGAGACGATATAAAATATAGACTGGCTCGGGTAAGGAAAGAGTTTCTGAAGAAGAGAAATTTGTTAACATCAAGTTTAGATATAAGTGCCAGGAAGTTTTTTCTGAAAGTATTCGTATGGAGTGTGGCCATGTACGGAAGCTAAACACGGACGATAAATAGTTTAGACAAGAAGAGAATAGAAACTTTTAGAGATTTGGTGCTACAGAAGAATGCTGAAGAGTAGAGGTGCTGAATAGAATCGGGGAGAAGAAGAATTTGTGGCACACCCTGACTAAAAGAAGGGATCGGTTGGTAGGACACATACTGAGGCATGAAGGGATCACCAATTTAATACTGGAGGGAAGCGTGGAGGGTAAAAAGTGTAGAGGAAGAACAAGAAATGAATACACTAAGCAGATTCAGTATGATGTAGGTTGCAGTAGTTACTCGGAGATAAAGAGGCTTGCACAGGATAGAGTAGCGTGGAGAGCTGCATCAAACCAGTCTCTGGACTGAAGACCACAACAACAGATGACATACAGAGTGAGTGGCGATTGAATGCTTGCCAGAAATACAAAAAGCATTGTATGCTGTAAGAAATTATCAGTACTGAAGAGAAACTTCGTTTATTATACCGTGTGTGGAAAATAAATCGCAGACGAGCGTTCAGTTTTTTTTTTTTTTTTACAATGGCCAGCTGACAGATAAAGGGGGGTAAGACAGCTTTAGAAATAACTGGCGTCTAGCTAACAACCTAACCCTGTCTTTATGCAACTAGCGTTGTGATTCATTCGAAAGGCTAAAATGCAGTGACATAACAGTTACACATAACAGCACTATGGGACTCAACTTCTGAGGTCATTAGTCCCCTAGAACTAGTTAAACCTAACTAACCTTGGGATATCACACACATCCATGCCCGAGGCAGGATTCGAACCTGCGACCGTAGCGGTCTTGCGGTTCCAGACTGCAGCGCCCAAAACCGCAATGCCACTTCGGCCGGCTAGTTACACGAAAGAACCATGCTACAACTCAATGTATTTATCATTGCAATAGAATAAAACTGCTTATTAAACGCTCTTAGCTGGTTCAGCGTATTTAAATTTCTCTCCCTCAGAATTCGCTGTGTCAGAAATGCTCTGTTTTGTCCATCTGTAAGTACATTTTGTAAATGCCGCTATCACTACCGCTACTGTTGTTATGTCTTAGGTAATAATGATGTAAAAATACTGTGTGTGTAAAACCCTGTGTCGATGTAATTGAGGACCTTCAGGCTCCAGCGTGACCAAGTTTAATAAAAAAATAAATAACGTCTCTAAATATGGATTTGATCTTCTCTGTATAGATGCGTGGTCACGTCATGTCCACAGATTCTCGGAAGCCCGTGTGGTTTTAAATACTGATATTTACTTGGTGCATGCAGTATTCTGAGCGAATACCTACTGACGCGAGCAGTCGGCCTCAACGCCGGGATGTGTACCGGAAGCGCGAGGTATTTTAAGCTCTGCCTCACTTGTGTTCACCAGCGCACAGCTCCCCCGGGGCAATATCTGAGCACGGGTAAGAACTAGTGCTGAGAAAAGTTCTTGGCTGTTGGTGCTTCGGGCGCCTCTTTCCCCCTAGAGATTTAACGAATGAGAGGGGTCAGCATTCTACATTTCGCAGCGTCGACGTCTGCATATAGGGTCAATTTAAGTGTTGCCACTGTGGCCGTGCCGTTAATATGTAAAACAAGTGTCTCATCTCGGCTGCAGAAAGCTGTTTTATTCTGCCGTTAAGTGCGACATGTTTCAGGAATCAAGCCCATTTACGAGCACATTCACCTACAACTCTCAGATTTGCTTATTTTATTATTATGGAAATGACAAGAGCCAATACTGATATTGCGGAGCTACACCACAGGCCGCCTAGGTACTGTTGTTATTTCTTTGGTATCCAATGTAAATCATAATGTGTAAATCAAAGATGGTGAAATAGTCTATATTAAAGTTGAGTGAAAGTCCAAATCCGCAGTAGTTGTTTATTGTGTTTTCACTGTATGGTGACCGTTTTCATACCCTATAGATATATCTTCCAGTCTACTTAATACTCAATGTGCCACGAATTCCAAGGTACAAGTGCGCATAAAAACTTGTCACTCCTTGATGGAACCTTGGATGAAACAATCCATACCAAGCGAGGCGGCGTCGTGGTTAGCACACTGGACTCGCTTTGAGAGGACGACGGTTTAAATCCGCGTCCGACCATCCAGATTTAGGTTTTCCGTGATTTTCCTAAACCGTTCCAGGTAAATGCCGGGATGGGTCCTTCGAAAGGGCAAGGCCGATTACCTATCTCATCCGTGACACAATTGGAGCTTGTGCTCCGTCTCTAATGACCTCGATGTCGACGGGACGTTAACCCCAATCTCCCTTCCTTCCTTCCGAACCTTTCAAGCAAGATAGTAAGAGATGGAAAAGAGCCACCGTGTTACAACAACTGAGTTAGAAAACTGCTGCGGAAGCAGAGGGAACTCCACAGCAAACATGAACATAGCCAAAGCCTTGCAGACAAACAAAAATTACACGAAGCGAAATGTAGGGTCAGGAGGGCTATGCGAGAGGCGTTCAACAAATTCTAAAGTAAAGTTCTATGTACTGACGTGGCAGAAAATCCTAAGAAATTTTGGTCTTAAACGGTAGGTGCATCAAAACAAAATGTCCAGACACTCAGTGACCAAAATGGTACTGAAACAGAGGATGACAGACTAAAGTACGAAATATTAAATGTCTTTTTCCAAAGCTGTTTCACAGAGAAAGACTGCACTGCAGTTCCTTCTCTATATTGTCGCACAGATGACAAGATGGTAGATATCGAAATAGACGAGGGAGGGAGAGAGAAACAATTGAAATTGCTCAAAAGAGGAAAGGCCGCTGGACCTGATGGGATACCAGTTCGATTTTACACTGAGTGCCCGAAGGAACTTGCTCCCTTCTTGCAGCGGTGTACCGTAGGTCTTTAGAAGAGCGTAGCGTTCCAAAGGATTGGAAAAGGGCACAGGTCGTCCCAGTTTTCAAGAAGGGACGTCGAACAGATGTGCAGAACTATAGACCTATATCTCTAACGTCGAACAGTTGTAGAATTTTGGAACACGTATTATGTTCAAGTATAATGACGTTTCTGGAGACTAGAAATCTACTCTGTAGGAATCAGCATGGGTTTCGAAAAAGACGATCGTGTGAAATCCAGCTCGCACTATTCGTACACGAGACTCAGAGGCCCATAAACACGGGTTCCCAGGTAGATGCCGTGTTTCTTGACTTCCGCAAGGCATTTGATACAGTTCCCCACAGTCGTTTAATGAACAAAGTAAGAGCATATGGACTATCAGACCAATTTTGTGATTGCATTGGTGAGTTCCTAGATAACAGAACGCAGCATGTCTTCCGAAATAAGAGTGATTTCAAATGGCTCTGAGCACTATGGGACGTAACATCTGAGGTCATCAGTCCCCTAAGAGTGATTTCAGCAGTGCCGCAGGGGAGTGTCGTAGAACCGTTGCTGTTCACAATATATATAAATGACCTTGTGGATAACATTGGAAGTTCACTGAGGCTTTTTGCGGATGATGCTGTAGTATATCGAGAGGTTGTAGCAATGGAAAATTGTACTGGAATGCAGGAGGATCTGCAACGAATTGACGCATGGTGCAGGGAATGGCAATCGAATTGCAATGTAGACAAGTGTAATGTGCTGCGAATACACAGAAAGAAAGATCCTTCATCATTTAGCTACAATATAGCAGGTCAGTAACTGGTACCAGTTAATTCCATAAATTATCTGGGAGTAGACATTACGAGTTATTTAAAATGGAATGACCATATAAAATTAATCGTCGGGAAAGCAGATGCCAGACTGAGATTCATTGGAAGAATCCTAAGGAAATGCAATCCGAAAACAAAGGAAGTAGGTTACACAACACTTGTTCGCCCACTGCTTGAATACTGCTCACCGATGTGGGATCCGTACCAGATAGGGTTGATAGAAGAGATGGAGAAGGTCCAACGGAGAGCAGCGCGCTTCGTTACAGGATCATTTAGTAATCGCGGAAGCGTTAAGGAGATGATAGATAAACTCCAGTGGAAGACTCTGCAAGAGGGACGCTCAGTAGCTCGGTACGGGCTTTTGTTGAAGTTTCGAGAACAAATCTTCACCGAGGAGTCAAGTAGTATATTTCTCCCTCCTACGTATATCTCGCGAAGAGAATATGAGGATACAATCAGAGAGATTAGAGCCCACACAGAGGCATACTGACAATCTTTCTGTCCACGAACAATACGTGACTGGAACAGAAGGAAGAACCGATGGAGGTACTCAAGGTACCCTGCGCCACACACCGTCAGATGGCATGCGAAGTATGGATGTAGATGTAGATGCATGATCTGTAATGCATCTCCATCATGCATGGTTCGAATCGGATGTCCATCCGCCGTTTCATCCAAGGTTCTATCGAGGAGTGACATGTTTTTATGCGCACTTGCACCTTGTTATTCGTGGCACACCAAGTACTAGTTTTACATGACCTGAAGATATACCTCCAGGGTATGAAAACGGTTGTCACACATAGAAAACACAATAAACTGCCGTTGCGGATTTTGATATTCACTCAACTTTAGTAGAGAGTATTTTACCGTCGTTGATTATAAGTTATTTCATTGTAGTTCACATTATGTACAAGTTTCTAGCTGTGGTTGATTTTGAAGCAACGTATCAGTGCGCCATGAGCCCTCAGTAGAGTAGCTAGAATAAGGGCGTGATATTTATTGCCTGCCCTCAGGTGCTCACCGCTAAAAGTCGGCCCTATTCGAACATTTCATGCCTACCGTTCTCTGCTCAGACTGCCGCCACACGCAAAACACAGCAACACTGTAATCGCATGACGACGTGTTCTGTCTGTATGAGCTGATTATTAACAGATTATAACAGTAATTGTACCTGTATCTAAATGCATTTTGCAATAGGAGACGCGATTAGAAATGCTTACTAATGTTTTGACTGTCTTTTTTCTTCTCTTTATTGTATCACAACAGACTTGATATATTGACATGATCATTGCGACAAACAAATACAGCGTTTGCAGGTGACTGTGTGTGTGAAGCACATTGACCAATCCATGTTACTTCCGTGTCAAAATACATACCATAGCAGTAGACCAGTATGTGTCGCGCAAGTCGTGAGTTGTCGATACTGGAAGACGAACATCCTGTAACCACTCAATGGCCACTACTTAACCCTCTGCCACTGACCAACTTAGTTCGCGGCAGAATTCACCAGCGTCAATTAAAATTAAGTACAACGTAAAACATTACTGTCTCTCTCTAAGTATTTGTGTTTGTTATTGAGCGGAAAACTACACTCTTAAGACTTTGTTAACGTTAATTGACTTTTTTTATTCGGCTGTTAGTTGTTAGGTGCATATCATTATAAAATTCGGCCTAGAATCGTGGGCCGCTTGCATACTTGATTCGCGCATGCGGCCCGATCACTGAACTAAGGGATTTTTATGGTCAACTTCGTACCAACATCACATCAGCTTAGTTTCTTACGTGTTAATTACCCTAGAATAACATAGTTCACAACAATATATTACTCAGTTTTCAGTTATGATAAGAAGAATTAGTCTATTCAGTACATAATTAAATGAAAATGTATAATCTTTATTTTACCTCTGGCGTACCCTCTGCGATATCTTCACGTATCATTGGCGATAGGGCTACCATTACGGGGGTATGTGTGCGCCGGTTGTATACCACTGCTTTGGTTCAACTAATCTAAGTACCACAGACTGGTTTTACTTAGAAGAATGAATGAGTGTAGCTCAGTCAGTCAGAACATTAAAGCGTGATTTCAGTTGAAGATACGAATACAAGATTCAATCGCCAGAAAAACTACAGACTAGTTTCACATCAATAGAAAGAATGAATAATTCAGTCAGTATGCATAATTACAACCGACTGTGTCGACTGTTTTCATTCAGTTACTACCACAGACTGGTTTCAGTCGATAGAAATGAATAAATGATAATAATAATTATACAGAATCATTACACCACAGCAAAACTTGCTCGGGCATTCAGAGATAGATGAGCAATATGTTTTTCGCGATGGAACAAGAACGTTGTCTGTCTCACCAAACGGATACATTCTCACCAAAGGCATGAATTTAGCAGAACCATCCATCAACAAGTGGATGAGATCTCTGCGATCTCTGTTACATGTCAGCCGAGTAAGTTAATCTAAAGACATTAACGCTTACAAGCTACATTAAAATGAGAAGCGTGACAAGCTACGTTAAAATGAGAGGCGTTCGGAGTGGGAACAGAAAGTATATATACCACATGTTCTGTTAACCAATTTAATGGAGAAAAGAGTTGTATGACATGTTGCAAAAAGCCATATCTATTACCGACATCTACATACATACGTACTCTGCAAACCACTGTGGAGCGAACAGCTGACGGTGTGCATGGTACCAGATATTTCGGTTTCTTCCCGTTGCAAATATGGTGCGCGAGAAGAATGACTGTTTAAATACCTCCGCTCATTGTGTTAAGTCGATTTCTTAGAAAAGCTTGTAAGAAGGAGCTAGGTAAGATAACTTTGGTCTGTTGAGTGAATTCGACGGGTACTGCCCGCCTTTTAGTTTCTGCCAACTTCAGCAGGCTGACAACAGTGTGTTTATTGTATGTACATTGCCATCAGAATAGTATTGTTAACGCTTGTTGAAATTTATGTGGAATAGAATTTGACGTCTTACTGTCATTTTAGACGCAATAAAACAGTGCTGTCCGCTAACTAACCATGATAACGAACAGGTAGTGCTTATTCAATATCACTCGACTTTATTCTGTTTCTGTCGATTCAGGTGCTCCCATCACCCATCCTGCAGAGTGTCTTCTTTGGTGATCAACAAGCCAGTAAGGTAAGAGCGATCACCTCGAATATGAATGGGTTATTATGTAAACGCGAATTGAACTGCTCGTGAATTTTCCAGTGTCAGTGGGGTTGCAATATGTTTAAATGTTTGCACGAATATTAAATTTGTCTGTGGAAACCCTAAGATGTTGAATACAGCGCTCAGTTGTGACAACACTCGCGCCACCACACACCCCTTTCCCATCTAATCTTCATTGTGCTGTTCGACCTGACATACAGTGAGGGTTAGGTTGGGAGAGCAGAGTTTGACTTGTGGACACCAACGAATGTCAATACGAAATTGGAACAGATTGACTTGCTACGTATGTCGTTAACATCATTACGTCGTGTGGAGTATGCTTTGTGATTGATTCAGCCATTTCTAGAATCCTTCGTTGCCAAGATTCGCATCTTGTTAACAAATTATTCTTCACAAATATGGCTATAAATGCGGGATAAATCCGTAGACATGGACTTATGACAGAGATATTTGTGTATGTTGATGTGTATTGTGCGGATATATTGCATATCAACTATGAAAAACTGTAAGCAGAGGTACACTGAAATATGTTGTAAAATATTAATAAAGGAAATTTCAACAGTAAATAAGTTATACGTGCTAGATCTTTGTAAGCGCTTGCTATAGTCATTCCAAGCATCGGACTCCGTGGCGCAACGGTAGCGCGTCTGACTCCAGATCAGAAGGTTGCGTGTTCAAATCACGTCGGGGTCAAACATTTTTATTTTTAGTTGCTTATTCATTCTTCACGCTCAGTGTAAGGCTATAATAAATCTGGCGTTGCATTGTTTTTTTTTTTTTAAAAATATGTTCTATGTACCTAGGATGATTACAGCTAATACTCTCACGGGCATGAATTTTATGACCAAACAAATGATTGTTGTTAGTTAATTGAAGATTTTGAATGCTTAACTGAGTCGATCGACAACGAGGTGTGACGGCCAACATTATGCTGCTTACTGTTAGTAGTGGTGCGAAGAAGATCTAACTTGTGTTAAGTTAAGTTCAACAGGTTTGTCACAGCGATCTAAGGTAGAACAGTTCTACCAACAATTGTGCTTACAGCGATACAGTGTAGCAACAAAGAAACTTTCAATAAGGATTCGCGTGTAGAGTATAACGTAAATGCACTTCATCAACTAAGGAAGATTTTTGTTGTTTCTGTCTTAATTTTTTTCCTACACCTTGGCCACGCTGTGAGAGAGAAACGGAGGTCATTCAGTTGCACAGTATACTTTGCTTATTTTCATTCAACAATGTCATGGAATTATAGTCAAGGATAACACACATTCGTCAGAAAGTATTATTGCAGAACGAAGTGGTATCCACTGATGTATGTTTTAACTACAGCATCACAGTACGTAAATCTTGTGAAATTTATTGTAAATAATCCTTTACAGTTCAGCAAAAATAACGATCGTTGGTATAACTACAAAAGTGCAATAAAATGAGGTTTTTTGCACTTCGATGAAACTGAATTTAGTTCAAAAGTCTTGTCTTCGCGGTCCAAGCGGGAGAGACAGATAAGGAGATGAAGAATATCTCTAATAAAGTCGCGGCAGGCGTTGAGGTGGCGGGGGGAGGGGACGGGTCACGGTTATACCTAGATGCCTCGCTTGACACTGTTTTTTTTTTTTTTTTTTTTTAATTTTATAAGCAAGCTGTCACGAGATAGTCGGTATGTATCCTGAAACGTCTGCCACTTTAAGTTTTGCAGTATTTCCGTGACACTCTCCCATGGATCAACAAAACTGTCTCCATTCGTTCAGTATTCCCTGTTAATCCTCCTTGGTATGGGTACCACACTCTTGAACTGTATTCTAGGATAGTTCGCACGAATATTTTATAAACAATTTCCGTAATGGAGTGTCTGCATTTTGTGTGCTCAAATAGTGAACGAAGTGTGCAACTGCTTCGCCTACTGTTGAATCTATATAATTATTCCGTTTAATATCGCTACAGATTATTACACCCATGTATTTGACCGATTCAATTATGAATCATTGACATTGTAGTCAAAGGATTCTACTCTTCTGTATTCTGTGAAGCGCACAATTTTACAGTTGCTTGAATTTCTGCACATTTTTAATTTTTTAGCATGTTGTTACTCTTTGTATAACTTTGAAAACTAAACCGGATCTGACTTCGTATTTGTGCAGTTTTCGTCAGACAATACTTCATTACAGTTAGCTACATCTGCAAAATGTCCAATGTTACTATTGTGTGGCAGGCGGTTAATATACAACATGAACATCAAGGGTCCCAACACTTCGCTGAGGCACAACAGAGGTTATTTCTACACCTTCCAATGACTCCATCCAAGATATGGGCTGCGTTCCCCTTTCAAAGAAATCCTCGATCAAATCACAAATTTCGTTTGAAACTCCATGTAATCGAACTTTCATTAACAAAAGTTGCTTTGGTATAACATCAGATGCTTTCAGGAAGTCAAGAAGTCAAGAAATAGTACATCTATCTCTTTTCGTTATCCGCGACTTTCAAGAGGAGACAGAGTTGGGCTTTAGTGAGCTGTTTTCTGCATCCGTCCTTGTTGGCATGGCGGAGGTCATTCAACGCGTGTAATCGCTTTTATAGAACCTATGCTATATTATATTTTTGCTGTGCTTCAGTCTCATAGCTTTTCGGGATACAAGTCTCGATAACTTTCCAATGCTTCCAGGTATAAGCAAATATAGGCAGCACGCTTTCCCCGGGCCAAGAAATAGTTTTGCATATGCACAATAGGATCGAATTACAGTCAATATAACTGTTTCGAATGAACTAGAGTAGAAATAAAATGGGAAAGTGAGCTATGAAATCGGGTACCTTTTCAAACTCTTCGTAAGTGAAACAAGTTCGAGTCGTAATATTCTGCAGTGATCGCCATGAAATCAAATGGTAAGCTTAGATTTATTGGTAGAATACGAGGAAACAACAGTTAGTCCACAACAGAGATCACAAACTCACGTAGAAAGCGCGGAGTAATTAGTTTGTACGATCTCAGCTGTTCCTCTCACTGTACAACAGACAGTAGTGAAATCTGACAGAGGGCAGACAAACTGCGTGAACCATTGTAAATGCATAAATTCGGAGTGTCGCTCGCAATCGAAAAATCGTTACTGGAAGGTGTAAGTTGTTCATATCAATAAAATAGCAAATATTTATTTCATGCCCTTAGTTTGTTTTCTCAAAGTATACTATTTAGAATCATTTACCATGTGCTAATTTTCCAGATTTTTTGGAATCATGTGCATAAATTGGTTGAGCAATGTTTTCGAGGGATCAACGTAGTTGATATTGCTAATTTATGTAACAGTTTTGTTTTATTCAGAAATATTTCGGACAGGCTTCATACAATTAGCCGAGTATTAATGTGAGATTCTCCACTTGATCAAGGAGTAATCTTTGCATTTTTTCCTTCCTGGTGCACGATACTGCCTTATTATAAACCTACAGAATCTGTGTTCAGGTATTACGAAAAACACAGGGAAGAGCAACTAGTTTTGTAGCAAGACGCGATGGTGACCAAGGCAAGCTGATGAAGGCATGCATCGAATACGGTTGAACCGAGCGAACAAGGAAGAAAATTAATACCATTTCAACAAGGTTCAGTACGTTTAGTTGTATATAAAAGTTGGCAATCACAGAACACCTGTGGAGTTCTCAGATGTGTCGCATGTCTCTGCTGTGTGCAATGCTTCTAACCTTGGCAAGTTCTAAGGACAGTCGGAGACGATTATTGTATGTTGTAAGTATCTTGCCGACCTCAGAAAACAACATTCCTTCTAACATTTATAAAATCTTTCTGCTTCTCACAGGAATTCACAATGTCACAATAGTACTTCCTCACATGACTCTTCGAACGCAAAGGGCACGAAAGTCACCTACGATTGTCACGAATTGTTTTGCCTGGAACTTTGTGCACTTCGTTGAAGCTGATCTTCAAGTCGTTTGTGAATTGTAATAGCTGCAGTCAAACTTTCTCCCCATTTGTCCAAATCTTTCATTTACACGTTTCTGTAGTGAAACAGATGGAAAATTCGCAACGTAATTGCTTCCCTCACAGTCACGATAATACTTTGTTTTGACCTTTGGACTTTCCCTTCAGCTTTCATTTTGGTTCCTCAATTGTTCACTTTGTGCTAATTATACCAAGCTTATGGAGTACGCCGTAACTGGCTGAAGGCAAAGTAAACCAATTTTCCTCATTCACGACGTTGCCGTTTTGTGCAAATAACTTGAGTGAAGTACCGCCGCTTGTTATTGGTCGTTAAGAACAATACAAGTAGACACAATCGCAAAATACACGGGCAGAATGTTAACCTCCACAAAAGCGCCATTGAATTCAAAACGCATCTAATTTCGCTCCGCAAGCTATTTTCTTGCTTTCATCTTGGCGCAACTCGTCACAGATGTAACAACTAAATTACTCTCATAAATGTGTTACCAATGGTGTACGGTGGGAAAAATTTCTGGAAACGCTAAGGAAATAGTACAGTTACGTTAACATCTCATAAGAAGTTTGAGTTTTTATCTTCTGAAGATAGGTCTACCGCTAGACAAGAAAATGTAGCGCGCAACAAATATTTTGAATGCTTTAAAATTTTTTTTTTCATGGCTGGAGCAGCAACCGTAGAATAAAATCTTCTTGTAGAAACAGTAAACAACCAGTCAGTTGCAAATTGGAAGATTTACTAAAACCTCTTTACCATAGTTTCGACGTTTATGAGAAAATTTCTTCTTCAGAAGGAAAATATGGGCAACCTAAGCAAGTTAACAGTGAAAACACACTGTGTGTGTACCAGTATATATACTGGCACAATCATATCTCTCTACGAATACAAATACAAATTCAGACTTAACTAGTTCACATACGTTAAAATATAGCGGTAACGCGCCGTCAATTGTAAAATTTCACCCCCATCACTGGGTTTGCATAAAGAACGTGGAGGCCAAGGGCTTGACTTGCTAGAAGAATTACAGGTTTTTTTAACATTCTAGTCACAAGGATGGATGCATTTTGAATGAACAGGTGCAACTCAAAAATATAAATTTTCTAGATATTTTCAGAGGCCTATTTTCGTTAAATTAGCAGAGAAATGGCTCGATCTTCCATATGACTGTAGGATATGTCATTTTCCTCGCCTTTTGACGTTAGTGATACTTGCGTTTCTTCTTTGTTATGATGTGACGTATGTTTCTAGACATTTAATGTGCACAGTTTTTCAGATATGTCGTATTTTGCCATCATCTCCCGTCCCCCACTGCTATCTGCCTCTATCCCCTCCCTTTTCCATCCTTCTCTCTACTCCCATTTGTCTCCCCTTTCACGCCCCCCCCCCCCCTTTTCCCTCTTCCCGCCCTAGTTTCTGTTTGCACTGTCAGTTTTACGTAATCTGTTTTTACCACAATCACTTCTTTTAGATGGTAAGTTACTATCTGCTCCGACGTTATTAATTTTAAATATGTGCACAGCTAAATATGATCTTGTTTTTAATGTCATAATTATGATTTTAACCTTTGAAGCAAGTTTATTATGATAAAAGTTTCAGTCATTATCGCGCACCCTCCTTGAGCATACTACTATTGCCCCATCTTGTCAGAAGCTTACTTTAGCGCAAGCGTTGTGCAAGTGACGCTAGTGCACTGTACATTGGCGAGGAAGTACCACATGAAAACAACTAAGCTGTGCATGTTTTAATTTAATATGGAAGTGAAATTTTAGCTATGACGACGCCATTCGGCTATGTTTTAATGTACCTCTGCCACATCAACTTGTAACCCGGTTAGTCATATTGTCCTTCTGAAGAAGACGTTTTTACAAATGTTGAAACCTTCCTAGGAGGATGCGGTGGCGTAAGGAAACACTTGGGGGCGTATTTGCGCCGACTCCGATTCGTTGCTGCAAATGTTACTTGTGGTGCCGTCGTGAGGTACTAACTTTTGCACGAGACCTCGTGCTGCGGCAGACACAACAACATTAATACCGTGTGACACCATCACAACCAACGGATTGGACAACGAATGGAAACATAACATAAAACAACCTAATACAATGGCCTGTGCAGATGACATAGTTTTGATAGGGAACAACAGTGGCGATACTGAAACACTGTTCAAGAAGCTAAATAAACGGTCATGAAAACAGGTTTAAAAATTAATTGAGAAAAAGAACACATGAATGTAGGAACGGAAAATATGACTACAGGACAACGTCATAACGTTCACGTAGAAAACTGCAGTTTCAAGAACAATCCCAACTTCAAATATCTTGGTGTAAATATGAAATTACTGCAATAGAAAACAAGTCAAATACCTAACCAGACAAAGTTTACTTTTCCCTCCAAAGGCTTCTTTCTATCCTCCAAACTCTCAACCAGGAAAACTGAGCTGAAATTCTCCAAAGCAATCACCAGGCCAATACTGCAATACGGAGCCGAAGCATGGAGAGTGCCCAAAAAAAGAAAAGCACAAACTCTCAGTGTTCGAAAATAAAGTGTACAGAAAAATCTTTGGACCAATATTCGACTAAGCAACACAAAAATGGAATGGGAGATTCTACGAAGAACTAGTTAAGCCAGCCGACGAACCCTCGGTAGTGAACATCGCCAAAGCGAGACGTTTACAGAAGAGATGGGTCGATCGCGGACTAACAGGTCCAAAGGAACTGTTCATCAAGATGAACGGAACGAGTGATTAACGAATTCTAAGGAAAGGTCTAGGCGTTAAAAGCTTTTTTACATTAAATTTTTTTTTATTTGATAAAAAAGCTTAACATATTTTCTGTTAAAACCTAGAAATTTAGTTTAAACACATAAGACATAAGTAGATATGCACGAAACAATGAATTTTATTTGGTATACTTTTATACGAACTACTGTATTATAAGATGAAACTACCGACACCCATCGGCACCGAAGAATGAGAATATGTCTCAGGTATGATTACACCACACGCTTCGTGTTCATGGTAACTTGAATGAGTGGGCTCAAGTCATGGTACAAAAACACTCTCAAAACATGTCAGAACTACTTCTGGGCTGATGTACATCCTCCAAAGACTGCTAGTTCAACAGTTCATTAGGCCGTCGGCGCACTGGACGCCTTGCATCACGTGAAAAGAGGCAAAACCGCGACTCGTCAGACAGGACCTCATGCCTCCAATCAGTTATATTCCAGGGTGTATTGTCTGATACACTGCGGATCACCGTCAGATCACCGAAGTTAAGCGCTGTCGGGCGTGGCCGGCACTTGGTCGGGTGACCATCCGGGCCGCCATGCCCTGTTGCCATTTTCGAGGTGCACTCAGCCTCGTGATGCCAATTGAGGAGCTACTCGACAGAATAGTAGCGGCTTCGGTCAAAGAAAACCATCGTAACGACCGGGAGAGCGGTGTGTTGACCACACGCCCCTCCTATCCGCATCCTCATTGAGGATTTCACGGCGGTTGGATGGTCCCGATGGGCCACTTGTGGCCTGAAGACGGTGTGTGCATTGTCCGACCCACTGAAAACGTGCAGCCCTTCACGAGGTACCAGGCGAACGGTCTACCCGACGGGAGGTCATAGTTACACGACTTACATTTTACGAGGTACCAGACTCCGAGTGTCCATTCTGGGTAGTTCCCTTGTCAGTGTTCCCTCGGAAACTGGTTGAGATGGACCTGTATTCACTGACAGGAGCAATTCCTGTCGGGTTTTAAGCCGGTTGTCATCGACAAGAAGGGACACTCATCTCTGGGATCTGTCTGTTGGTATCTTCGTACGTTCACTGATCTTATGCCGTGTTATTTGGTTGCGAGTGAGACACCGTTCATGGTAGATACGTTGGATAGTGCACGTCGAACACCAACAAATACGTCAAACTAACTATGTCCAAACACTACATGTCTCTTCTGCCACTCTGTCACTTCGTCCCATTTTACAGCGCTGATTCCATACAACCGGTTAACACGTACCACGCCACTTGCGGTGGCTTAACGCAGCGGCATGGGGTGGTATAGTCGTCCCGTATCAGTTAATACACCACGTCCAAAACAGCGTAGCAATCAGTGTGCTCTTTTAAGTTTGTGACTAACATTCTGTCTGGTGAGATTATTCGGCTGCGCTGTTGTCTACTCACTAACGTATGAAAATTATTTTCTTAAAGTTGCTCTAATAACTGCCGATACTACTCGCCATCTGTTTGATGAACTGCGTACTTAGGGCTCGCGATGGGTGATTCTAATATATTCTACGTCCGTGGTAATAATCGATTCTTTCCGTAACGATACAAATGGATTGCAGTCTTGTTACACCATTGCGAATTACATATCTTAACATAAGTGATACCCGTTGTTATTTCCAGTTTCGTGATATAACCCATATTTTGAAATGCTAAGTAAGTTGATTGATAGTTAACTTGTAATTCTGTGGAAGTAATGTAAGCTCTGATATTTGACAGTTCTCTTCTCGGTTCACCAAGCGGCCAAGGGTCAGCCATCTGATGACTTAAAAAATGTTCAAATGTGTGTGAAATCTTATGGGACTTAACTGCTAAGGTCATCTGTCATCAGTCCCTAAGCTTACACACTACTTAACCTAAATTATCCCAAGGACAAACACACACACCCATGCCCGAGGGAGGACTCCAGCCGCACAGTCCATGACTGCAGCGCCTGAGACCGCTCGGGTAAACCCGCACGGCTCTGACGACTTATTTCAACTTCGTAGTCAAGTTCGACATATGTGACTCTGTGGAAAAAAATTTCCTAAACTTAAACATGTGTAGCAAGTTTGGCTGTGTATCCATCTTCATCCATGTAGTATTACCCATAAAAAGTACATATTTGGACCACTTTCGACTAGTCACCATTCTGGTATTTACTACCGAATGCAACGTGAGTGCAGTTGAATATCTTGCCAGCTGTTTAAAATAAAGTAGGCGTCATGCCACCCCAATGTACACTCCTGGAAATTGAAATAAGAACACCGTGAATTCATTGTCCCAGGAAGGGGAAACTTTATTGACACATTCCTGGGGTCAGATACATCACATGGTCACACTGACAGAACCACAGGCACATAGACACAGGCAACAGAGCATGCACAATGTCGGCACTAGTACAGTGTATTTCCACCTTTCGCAGCAATGCAGGCTGCTATTCTTCCATGGAGACGATCGTAGAGATGCTGGATGTAGTCCTGTGGAACGGCTTGCCATGCCATTTCCACCTGGCGCCTCAGTTGGACCAGCGTTCGTGCTAGACGTGCAGACCGCGTGAGACGACGCTTCATCCAGTCCCAAACATGCTCAATGGGGGACAGATACTGAGATCTTGCTGGCCAGGGTAGTTGACTTACACCTTCTAGAGCACGTTGGGTGGCACGGGATACATGCGGACGTGCATTGTCCTGTTGGAACAGCAAGTTCCCTTGCCGGTCTAGGAATGGTAGAACGATGGGTTCGATGACGGTTTGGATGTACCGTGCACTATTCACTGTCCCCTCGACGATCACCAGAGGTGTACGGCCAGTGTAGGAGATCGCTCCCCACACCATGATGCCGGGTGTTGGCCCTGTGTGCCTCGGTCGTATGCAGTCCTGATTGTGGCGCTCACCTGCACGGCGCCAAACACAAATACGACCATCATTGGCACCAAGGCAGAAGCGACTCTCATCGCTGAAGACGACACGTCTCCATTCGTCCCTCCATTCACGCCTGTCGCGACACCACTGGAGGCGGGCTGCACGATGTTGAGGCGTGAGCGGAAGACGGCCTAACGGTGTGCGGGACCGTAGCCCAGTTTCATTGAGTCGGTTGCGAATGGTCCTCGCCGATACCCCAGGAGCAAGTGTCCCTAATTTGCTGGGAAGTGGCGGTGCGGTCCCCTACGGCACTGCGTAGGATCCTACGGTCTTGGCGTGCATCCGTGCGTCGCTGCGGTCCGGTCCCAGGTCGACGGGCACGTGCACCTTCCGCCGACCACTGGCGACAACATCGATGTACTGTGGAGACCTCACGCCCCACGTGTTGAGGAATTCGGCGGTACGTCCACCCGGCCTCCCGCATGCCCACTATACGCCCTCGCTCAAAGTCCGTCAACTGCACATACGGTTCACGTCCACGCTGTCGCGCATGCTACCAGTGTTAAAGACTGCGATGGAGCTCCGTATGCCACGGCAAACTGGCTGACACTGACGGCGGCGGTGCACAAATGCTGCGCAGCTAGCGCCATTCGACGGCCAACACCGCGGTTCCTGGTGTGTCCGCTGTGCCGTGCGTGTGATCATTGCTTGTACAGCCCTCTCGCAGTGTCCGGAGCAAGTATGGTGGGTCTGACACGCCGGTGTCAATGTGTTCTTTTTTCCATTTCCAGGAGTGTATATTAATGATGCATGACCAACGGAAGTTTTAACTTTAAGTCAAATATGTCGTTTGCCTTCGTGGTCGGTATATTGTCTTATAAACTACGTCTTCAGAACGGGAGGGGAGTTTATAAACGACTTCAAACAAGACACAATGAACGAAACACACTAAATTCTCAACGATAAATGGGAAAAAGAAAAGTTTTACCATTTCCACAATTTATTGAAATGCCGTATTTAAAGTCAATATGAAAGATTTATGATCTCTGTTTCTGAATAAATGCAATATTTTCGGAAAAAAGGATTTGCTTTCCTGCTTTCGGTGTGGAAGGACCCAGGTTCGATTCCCGATACCGCCTCAGATCTTTTTCTGAAATAGGAAGGCCAGGATCGCTGTCTATTTAGCCTCAGATCAGGATCTGCTTGAATGAAGAAGATCAAGATTCACCTACTGGCAGTACCGGCAGAAAGGCTTGCTGACATGTTGATCGCAAGTTCCACGACCATAGATCGCTCCTCGTACTACCTTGCGGGCAGTAGTCGGCCAATCGGAACACACGTAACGCCTAATCCGCGAGCAGTGTTTAAGTGTACTTTTTTTTACCCAAATGTATCCGTGTGGTGGGTTTGTTGCATACACTGAGGTGACGAAAGTCATTGGATACCTCCTAATACTGTAATATTGTGTCGGACCTCTTTTTCGTGGCACAGTGCAGCAACTCGACGTGGCATGGACTCACTAAGCCGTTGAAAGACCAATGCAGAAATATTGAGTCAGGCTGCGTCTACAGTCGTCCATAATTGCGAAACTGTTGCCGGTGCAGGATTTTGTGCACGAATGATATTTCCATTGTGTCCCATAAATGCTCTGTGGGATTCATCACGGAACATCTGGGTGGCCAAATCAGTCGCTCGAATTGTCCAGAATGTTATTAAAACCAATGGCGAACAATTGTGGCCTGGTAACATCCGTAAAAATTCCATCGTTGAATGGCTGCAAATGGCTTCCAGGTAGCCGAACATAACCATTTCCAGTCAATGATCGGTTCAGTTCGACCATAAGATCCACTCCATTCCGTATCAATACAGTTCATCCCATTATGGAGCCACCACCAGCTTGCACAGTGCCTTATTGGCAAATTGGGTCCATAACTTCGTGGGGTTTGCGCCATGCCCGAACCCTACCATCAGATCTTACGAACTGAAATTGGGACTCATCTGAGCAGGAAACGGTTTTTCAACCGATGTGGTAACGAGCCCAGGAAAGGCGCTGCATGCGGTGTCGTGCTATTAGCAAAGGCGGTCGCGTCGGTCGTCTGCTGCCAAGGCCCACTAACGCCAAATTTCGCCGCACCTGTCCTAATGCGTACGTTCGTCGTACGTCCCACATTGATTCCTGCTGTTGCTTCACGCAGTGTTGCTTGTCTGTTAGCACTGACAGCTGTCGGTTGTTCAATGAAGGCCGTTGACCATAGCGTTGTCCGTCGTGAGAGGTTATGCCCTAACGAGATTCGAAATGAAATCTCCCGTGCGTGTAGCTCCAGCTACTATATAGTGCGCGTTCAAAGTCTGTAAACACCAGTCGTGCGGTCAGCGTCGGAAACCTTTCCACATGAATCACCAGAGTCAAATGACTGCCCTTGTATCGGGATACTATCGCCGTCTGTACGTGCGCGCATCTCTATCCCGTGACTTTTTCCACCTCAGCGTACTTAAAAATGGTTGCAAAGCTGAAACTGTGAAGTAGCGGAAAATGCAAAATAAAAGGATAATCTAATCCAAGTTACGACAAACAGTATTTTACATACTCAATTAGAAAATTTGCTTTGGCAGTGGATGAAATATTCATATTTTGTGTTTACAGGCAGCTTATTCATGATTATTGTGACGAAATGTCGACCCCATTCTGAGATTTTTGCAATTACTATCGTAATTATCATGTTTTGCAGTTCTGATATTCCTTTAGCCACAAATGTGTTGCAAAGCACATGCATCGGGATGTAATGTGGCAACACTTTCCTGAAGCTTCTGCACAATGTCCGATCGTCAGTTCAGAAAATTAAGACCGCAACGGTCGCAGGTTCGAATCCTGCCTCCGGCATGGATGTAGGTGATGTTCTTAGGTTAGTTAGGTTTAAGTATTTCTAAGTTCTAGGGGACTGATGACCTCAGAAGTTAAGTCCCATAGTGCTCAGAGCCATTTGAACCATTTTCAGAAAATTAATTTACGCCATTCAGAAATTTAAATCTTCGATTCCACAACATAAACACTGCATAATAGTTAGAGACGACCACAACCTACAAATATTTACGTACTGTTACTCCTCCGAATTATTCATAACTGCAACAGTATTTTTCTAAAACTTTCTTTAGTAATTATACTGATTTAGTAGTATCTAAGACATTCATCTGCACTGGCATTGTAAGGTTCCAGAATGATAGCACTTTTATACGCCGTTATACCACATTCTGCAGTCTTAAGAAATCATACAAAGAAAAACAAGCTTCTTTATTGCTCTTTAATGCATCGGTAGCTGGAAATATTTTTTCGTTGCGTACAAGTTATAATACAGAAACAGCTAGCCTGGCTTCAGATAGATGAAATGGAATATGACATCTCCTCACTCTGTTCTCTGTCAACCAACTGCAACACAATAACCGACGGTTATTAATGACTTCCACAAATGACTAATATCGAATGTTAACTGGGTTCCCGGGTTCGATTCCGGGCGGGGTCAGGGATTTTCTCTGCCTCGTGATGACTGGGTGTTGTGCGATGTCCTTAGGTTAGTTAGGTTTAAGTAGTTCTAAGTTCTAGGGCACTGATGACCAGAGATGTTAAGTCCCATAGTGCTCAGAGCCATTTGAACCATTTTTATTTTTCGAACGTTAATTCCAGCGGCGATTACTAATATCGCAAAATAACGTTTCAGTCCTTGCGTAGAGGGAACAGATCTATCTACTCATTTTAATACGTTTCTAGTAAATCTGGATATAGTTTTCCCTTGCTAAATTCCGAAAATTGTACACATATTTTTTCATTTGCTGTCGTAAATCAGAAACTAGTGGGGGAAATTGAATTTCGTTGCAGGTGTTCTACGATTTAAAATAACAACACAGTATTGAAGTTAGGCTAATTAGTTCACTAATTAGTGAATAGGTTAATTAGTTCACTAATTGCAAAGATTTTCCTGAAGCGCAGCACAGAGAAAAAAAAATTATATTATCATCACTTTTGATTGAGCTGTAACGCTATTTGCCCAAAATCAGATATAGTTTATTTTGTATTTTTCATGGTTTTCTAGGTGTAAAACTCTGCTTTCTTTCAAAATTAGTTAAGCCTGTCCGCCGGCTAGAAACTTCCTCCACGCTAAAGAAAGACATTTCTGCTTCGTCAATTACGGTGGTGTACATTATATTGTTTCCTATCCTCTAATCTGGAACGTTGTCAGAGATTAATACGGTGATTAGAAGGACAGATCCTTATTTTCGTTTGCTAAGAAGAATGTCAGTTGCAGAAACATCTGAGGATAGCATAATTTTATGATATCTCACAGAACAGTGATGCGAGCTTTATTTTGCAATCAGCAGGAAAGCGACGACAAAACAAACATTTTGATACCTTCCGTTCTTGCAGCCGTTTTCTGATGCTAGTTGAAAGCTGCAATTAGCGGCGAAGGGTGAGTAATTATCCGTCTGTGATGAGCGGCGTGCCAGGGTATTGCAATTTACCGCATCTTGTTAGCGTTAACGAGTCCCACAAAATGCACGCGCTCTGCTATTGTTGGTACAAGAAACCCCTTCTGTCTGAAACAAAAGCAGACGAAAAGCCATGATCGTGCTAGCAAGACTCAGTTCTGGCAAAGGGGCTTCCATCTGAGAATCCCTTATAAATATTAATTATACCTTCATTCCATCTTCATACGGGACGTGTTTGTCAACGTGAAACACGACCAACGTAGTAGGTGCACGCTTAGAAACGAGCTGGTGCATCACAAGCAACGTGCCCCTCATCATGAAGTGCTTCCGCAGCGCTCTCCAGCGGTGCGTGTCGGCTATATCTAAGGCACAAACCACACTGATTTTTTTAATTGAAAATGGACGGCTGTAAAATAGCTACGGTAGCTCGATTAAAACCACTTTTGCTCCCATGTCCTTAGGCTAGCCATGTTGTTCTGTCTGTACTATACATTGTACTGGATTGGTAAGGAATCACCTGTAATTCATTGGTCCATGTTTCCTAGTAGGGTGTATATTTCCTTCTTTTCCTGGTGCTGTTTATACCAGCACTAGCGGGAAGTTGCGTCCCTGGCCGACATAACAGGGCAATATTTTGCCGACCCCAAAACACCGCCAGATGAAAGTAATATCACCTTTCTCCTCTCTTCTCGCAGTAGTTTTTGGGTGGTGCGGGTTCTTCTGTGTCACTTCCCTGTCGATCCAACTGCGGTGAAGATCTCTGGAATGCTTCCGCAAATTCTCTCTACTGCGCTACTAAATAAGTAGCCACACTTCTCCAAACAGGGGTATATTTTGCCCAACATTTTCACTATTACTTTTCGCAACACAACTAAAAAGTTACTATGGTAAAACCACACTCTTGAATCAATTGATTCAAGTTGAGAATATTGTGCATGGCCAAACAAACGATTTAAGAATGGAAATATGGACTGACGGCGTGAATGGGTAGCGTGATAGCTAGGGAGTGCATTCGGCTAGAGTAGTCTGTGCAGGTGGGTGAGCCACATTGCCACGGTGCTATAGTGGTTAGCACAGCTGTAGCTCAGCGTGTTCGGTCAGAGGGCTGCGTGCTTTCTGTAATAAGGAAACCGAGTCAAGGAATTAACTTGACCGGATGTATTGTGACGTCCGGCAAGACAAAACACAACGAACTATATCGAGAAAAAAAAAACGGTAGGCAGGAGATACAGGTTCAAGTCCCGGTCTCAGTGTTTATCCTTATCACTTTATTTTTATTTATTTATTTGGTGTCTGCCCAAAATATGTAGGCAATAACATAATATCATTTTATGAAACACATGAATGGACAGACAGAATTTGAGATCAATAAAATTATCAGACTATTAAAAGGGCTTTCTGGCCAGCAAAGGAAATATGGTGATGGAATAATGTGATAAGTAAGTATGGAAGTGCAGATTTAAAAGAACTTATTTGGCACAATACAAAAAAAAAAAACGAGAACAGCACAAGATTATAAATAAGGAATAGTGATAGAATTTCTTTACTGCATGTTTAGGCAATATTTACAATCATATTACACGCACTTCAGCAATGGTTACTAATTTTAAATGATATGTTATAGTTACAAGCGTGTTTTAGCAGATTGTAAATTTTTTAAAAAGAAAATTGGGTTGACTAAGGAAACTACAGTGCGAAAACTTATGGCAAATTCTATTCTGAGGCGGTACAGATTTTGCCAAAACACTCATTCAATCCCTTCGATTTTAGCGCATGCGAGCAGAATGTTGTTAATTTCACCTTCTGTCCAGTTGGCGCACTCGCAGTGTGATGTTGGGTTGATTCCTCATTCGGCAAGTAATTGATATCGGCCATCTAAGTGAACGAGAATACTCTGTGGTCAAAACAGTGTTCTCGTACTGAGAAGGGGCAGTTGTCAAATCTCCGTCCTACCATACTTTTCCTGTGTTTCAAAAAATGGTTCACATGGCTCTGAGCACTATGGGACTTAACTTCTGAGGTCATCAGTCCCCTAGAACTTAGAAATACTTAAACCTAACTAACCTAAGGACATCACACACATCCATGCCCGAGGCAGGATTCGAACCTCGGCCAGTCCAGCCGGCTCCTGTTTCAAAACAACTTGGGGACCGTGCTAGAGGGGTTGATTTCTTCAGACATTACTCGATCGATTATCTCGACTTGAGCCCCCTGTGTAATGACCTATATCGAATTCATGGGCCCTTATGGCTTGCGCCGGAACACCCGCTACCTATTCGCCCGAATCAGTTCCGGGTGCGTTGTGAGAACACTGCATGTTTACAGTTCGGCACACTGCTACACTGAGCAGTTGGCCAGGTGTGTCGCTGCTTCCGCTTTCCTGGCTTTGAAGGCTGCTCTAGCGGATCTTCTGACGATGTTCCACAGAAGCTAATGGCCGTTTCGCTGTTGTCAGGCACGCGCGTGGTAGCTCGTTAATTAAATTCTGACGTCCCGGTGGCCGGTGCGCCGTGTCGATTGCTCCGGGCAATTGCAACTGCCTGTTCTGTGCGGGGCGGATCGTAGCGTTTCAAAGCAAATTCTTTGCTATTCAGGATGGCGTCCTCCATGGCAGACAACCAGCATTACGAAAAAATTGATCATGCGGATCGCAACACATGCTGTTCTGTCATGACGTTAGAAAAACGTGTGACTCATTGCCTCTTACTAACGAAGCATATGACATTCTAAATTTGACTGGATTGAGGTTTTATTGGTAGAGACGACGCAGCATGATAACTAGTATGGGAAGTCATCGGTGGAGGTAGATGTAATTATAAGTGTGTCCCAGGGAAATGTGTTGGGATCTGCTGTTAATCATCTTCTATATAAATAAACCTGTAAATTTCCGCCCCTTGTGGTGCCGGCACGGTAGCTCAGCGTGTTCGGCCAGGGAGCTGGTAGGCATCGTTAATAAAAAGATACTGAGTCAAAGCATCAACAACGAAATTGACCGGATGTCATGTGACGCCCGCACCGACCAAACACAACGAACAAAATGAAAAAAAAAGTGGCCAGCGCGACACTATGTCAATCATAAGGGCCCGGGTTCGATTCCGGGCTGGGTCGGAGATTTTCTTCGCTCAGGGATTGGGTGTTGTGTTGTCCTAATCATCATGATTTCATTCCCATCGACGCGCAAGTCACCGAAGTGGCGTCCAATTGAAAGACTTGTACCCGGCGAACGGTCTACCCGACGGGAGGCCCTACTCACACGGCATTTACATTTTTACCTGTAAATGTTTGTTCAAAACCTTCTGTGTACCTCCGAGAGCTCTTCACCGATTGCTTTCAAATTTTGACTCAACGTTGGTTTTATATACCTGCTGGAGCGCCACATATATAAATATGTATGTAATAATTATAAGGGAAATTTTCATTTTGTTTCATTTATTGAGATTGTCCTCTGTCCAAAGTTTTTCTCGGCTGTAACTAATACCCGGAAATTATTACATATGTCACACAATGTCTTAATTTATCTCCTCAGGATCTTGTGTGTGTTCTTCCACGGACCAGGTCTTCTCATCGATAATTCTACATTTTAGAGCCAGGTGGTCATAGGGCGTCCTCTTCTCTTCTTTCCGTCCGGTTCCCATTCAAGAATGATTTTCGATATTCTGGTTTCCTCCATTTTCTTACATGCCCGTACCATTGTAACTTCTTTCTGTCGATCACGTAATGTATTCTTTCTCGTACTTTCATTCTCTTTATTATTTCGTCGTTCCTTATTTTCTCTTTTATAGAAATTTTTGCTGATCTTGTCCAGAAGTCCATTTCTACTGTTTGAAGCCTTTTTTACGTGTTTCAGATTAGTAGTCCAAGTCTCCACTCCATATCTGTATAAAAATGTAAATTGCAATGAAATGTATACCCCTGGCTGAATGCAGGCATCGCTATAAGTCAACGGGGACGGTTGAAAATGTGTGCCCCCACCGGGACTCGAACCCGGGATCTCCTGCTTACATGACAGACGCTCTATCCATTTTTTTCCGTTGCGTTTGGTCTAGGCGGGCGTCACAAGACATCCGTTCAAGTTGGTTGATGATTACTCTACTCAGTTTTTTATTACAGAAATGGTTCAAATGGCTCTGAGCACTATGGGACTTAGCATCTGACGTCATCAATCCCCTAGAACTTAGAACTACTTAACCTAACTAACCTAAGGACATCAAACACATCCACGCCCGAAGCAGGATTCGAATCTGCGACCGTAGCGGTCGCGCGGTTCCAGACTGAAGCGCCTAGAACCGCTCTGTCATCCCACCCGGCTTTATTACAGAGGGCGAGCAGCCCTCTGACCGAACACGCTGAGCTACCGTGCCAGCTCTCCATCTGAGCCACCGACGACACAGAGGATATTGCGACTGCAGGGACTTATCTCTGGCACGCCTCCCGTGAGACCCACATTCCAACTTATTGTCTCGCACTATATTCATAGTACACCTGTCCATTATATACTCGCGGATTTTTGCCGATTCTCGTCGGGCACTGTTTGTGCAGCCGCACAGAAAAAGATGGTGTGTGTGTGTGTGTGTGTGTGTGTGTGTGTGTGTGTGTGAAAGAACAGATACAATCTTCATATAAAAATGTAAATGTTGATTCGTTCAAAATCTAAAATCTCCGAAAATTCTTCACCGATAGCTTCGAAATATTGACACAACGCTGCATTCGACTATGCGCTTGTTTTAAATACCTATTTTTTTAAAATTTATAAATAAATATGTAATTTATAAAGTATAACATTAATATCAAAAATATCACAAAGTTTCTTGGCCGATTTACTTCGAATTCTTTCGCAGTGCTCTAATGAACATTGCGACGGACATAGGCTACATATTTATAATACACTCCTGGAAACTGAAATAAGAACACCGTGAATTCATTGTCCCAGGAAGGGGAAACTTTATTGACACATTCCTGGAGTCAGATACATCACATGATCACACTGACAGAACCACAGGCACATAGACACAGGCAACAGAGCATGCACAATGTCGGCACTAGTACAGTGTATATACACCTCTCGCAGCAATGCAGGCTGCTATTCTCCCATGGAGACGATCGTAGAGATGCTGGATGTAGTCCTGTGGAACGGCTTGCCATGCCATTTCCACCTGGCGCCTCAGTTGGACCAGCGTTCGTGCTGGACGTGCAGACCGCGTGAGACGACGCTTCATCCAGTCCCAAACATGCTCAATGGGGGACAGATCCGGAGATCTTGCTGGCCAGGGTAGTTGACTTACACCTTCTAGAGCACGTTGGGTGGCACGGGATACATGCGGACGTGCATTGTCCTGTTGGAACAGCAAGTTCCCTTGCCGGTCTAGGAATGGTACAACGATGGGTTCGATGACGGTTTGGATGTACCGTGCACTATTCAGTGTCCCCTCGACGATCACCAGAGGTGTACGGCCAGTGTAGGAGATCGCTCCCCACACCATGATGCCGGGTGTTGGCCCTGTGTGCCTCGGCCGTTTGCAGTCCTGATTGTGGCGCTCACCTGCACGGCGCCAAACACGCATACGACCATCACTGGCACCAAGGCAGAAGCGACTCTCATCGCTGAAGACGACACGTCTCCATTCGTCCCACCATTCACGCCTGTCGCTACACCACTGGAGGCGGGCTGCACGATGTTGGGGCGTGAGCGGAAGACGGCCTAACGGTGTGCGGGACCGTAACCCAGCTTCATGGAGACGGTTGCGAATGGTCCTCGCCGATACCCCAAGAGCAACAGTGTCCCTAATTTGCTGGGAAGTGGCGGTGCGGTCCCCTACGGCACTGCGTAGGATCCTACGGTCTTGGCGTGCATCCGTGCGTCGCTGCGGTCCGGTCCCAGGTCGACGGGCACTTGCACCTTCCGCCGACCACTGGCGACAACATCGATGTACTGTGGAGACCTCACGCCCCACGTGTTGAGGAATTCGGCGGTACGTCCACCCGGCCTCCCGCATGCCCACTATACGCCATCGCTCAAAGTCCGTCAACTGCACATACGGTTCACGTCCACGCTGTCGCGGCATGCTACCAGTGTTAAAGACTGCGATGGAGCTCCGTAAGCCACGGCAAACTGCCTGACACTGCCTGACACTGAACATCCGTTCAAGTTGGTCGATGATTACTCTACTCAGTTTTTTATTACAGAAATGGTTCAAATGGCTCTAAGCACTATGGAACTTAACATCTGAGGTCATCAGTTCCCTAGAACTTAGACCTACTTAAACCTAACTAACCTAAGGACATCACACATATCCATGCCCGAGGCAGGATTCGAACCTGCGACCGTAGCGGTCGCGCGGTTCCAGACTGTATCGCCTAGAACCTCTCGGCCACTCTGGCCGGCGCACAGAAACAACTAAGCAGTGGCTTGAATACAATGTCTAAAAGACTATTTCCGTCCTGGGCGCCACACTGTCAATCACTGTAGTAAACACTTGTTCCTATGTGAAGGCTGCAGGCGACACCACTTGTAGATTAAGTCTCGCGGGCTGATCTCCACTATGAACTGCAGCTACGAACTGCAACACTGGAACTGCGTGCTGGAACTGTCGTACGCCAACTGCGAATATGAACCGTTGCTGCCTGTGGTAGCCTGATTTGAAATTGGTACAAGATTAGGCAACCCGATTTAAGTGTTCAGAAATGAACTAGTGCACAATTCAGAGGATATACAGTTACTCTACAAACGAGGTTAGTCGCAATACCTCGAGCGAACCGTACCGGCAGTTTCGATCAACACGTATTACGGAGGCGTTTGATGAACTCGAATGGGAATCCCCGGAGGGACGACGACGCTCTTCTTAAAGAACACTATGTAGCAAATCTTCAGAACTGGGATAATGACTCTGTTACTGCCAACGTGTATTTCGCATACAGACCGCGAAGACAATGTAAAAGAAAATAGGCCTCGTACGGAGACAAGTAGATAGTCGTCTTTCTTTCGCTCCATTTGCGAGCGGAAAAAGTAAGGCAAAAATTTGTAGTGGTAGAAGATACCTTTTGCTGTGCACCATATAGTGGCTTGTGTAGTTTTTCAGTAGGTGTAGAATCGTTGAAGCCAGTATGACGCTAACAGCTAGCAGGTCCGATCGTTTGTTTATTTGTTCAATTTTAAAATGTGTGGCAAAATAGATGATCTTGCCAGTTGTGAGATTGTTTCTGATTGCAGGAAAGTCCAACCCTATCGAAATTTACAGATTATCTGGTGACACATATTAGAGGCTGCTGATGATGATGTTAATAAGGATGGTGACGATCATATCCACCAGACGTTATACATAATCTAGTCCAGTCATTAATCTTACCGCATTTCGGAACGAATAGTGAAACTAAAGTCGATTCAGGCTATCAGCGTGTAACGTTCAGTTATCGATACTTTTTCGTGTACTGTTTTTGTGGACACCCCAGAAAAGCAATGCAGTTTTCTGAAAATATGACTTCATTAATTTCTCGGTGAGAGGGCTCCCCAAAACATATCCTCATGTGCCCTATATTGATCATTATTCCATTTCTGTCATGAAAGTAATGTCCAGTGACCTCTTTGCACTTCTTTGAGTCATCGGTCTTTTGACTGGTTTGATACAGCTCGCCAAGACTTCGTCTCCTGTGCCAACCTCTTCATTTCACAGAAGTCCTCCAGCATTATCTGTTGTTTGTTGGATATATTCCACTCTCTGTCTTTCCCTACAGTTTTTGCCTTCAGCAGTTCCTTCTAGCACCATAGAAGTATTATACTGTCCCTTCTTGTTGTAAACGTTCTCCGAAGTTCCTTTCTGCAGACAACCTCATTTCTTATCACAACAGTTCATATAATTTTCAGTGTCTTTCTATAGCATCACATCTCAAACACTTTCACCTCCTCTTTTCTGGTTCTTCAAACGTACATTCTCTGAAGCGTCCTTATCGGGTAGACTTCTTTCGGCCATGGTGCAGTGGTTGGCTCACGGAACTCGCATTCGAGAGGACAGCGGTTCAAATCCCCGCCCGGCTACCCAGGTTTAGGTTTCTTGGAAAAGTGCATAGCTGATTTCGTCCAAGAACTCGTAGTCCGAGCTACGCTCCGTCTCTAATGAATGCGCTGCCGACGGAAATTTATATTCTACCCCCCCTCCCATGCATTCGGGAGGACGACGGTTCATACCCGCGTCCGGCCATCCTGATTTAGGTTCTACGTGATTTCCCTTAATCGTCCAGAAAAATTCCAGGATGGTTCCTTTGAAGCGGCACGGCCGACTTCCTTCCCCATCCTTCCCTAACCCGATGGGTTCGATGACCTCGCTATTTGCCCCCCTCCCCCAAATCAACCAACCAGCCAGCCAACTCTCCTTCCTACTTTCCTCCTTTGGCCAGTAATGCAGTCTTTATTTTTAAGCCCTCAATGGTTCGTTTGTCACGTGTTACTTTTGCTTCCAAGGTAGCATAATTCCTTAACTTAGTGCTCCTCAATTTTGATATTAAGTTTATTGCTAATCTGATTTCTGCGACTCTTCATTACTTTCGTCTTTTTTCCGTTTTCTCTCAATTCATATTCTGTACTCATTAGACTTTTAATTCCATTCAGCAGATCTTGTAATTCTTCTTCTCCGTCGTTGAGCATAGAAGTGTTATCGACGAATCTTATCATTGATATCCTTTCCCCCTGAATTTTAATCCCACTCTTCGACTTTTCTTTTATTCCGCGAGTGTTTCTGCAATACATGAATTGGACAGTAGGGGCGAAAGACTACATCCATGTGTTAAAGCCTTTTTAATCAGAGCACTTCTTTGTTGGTTTTCCAGTCTCATTGTTTCCTCTTGGTTCTTCTACAAATCGTGTATTACCCTTCTTCCCCTATGCTTACCCGTACGTTTGTCAGACTTTCGAACACATTGCACAATTTTACATCGTCGAACGCTTTTTCTAGGTCGACAAACCCTACAACGTTTTCTAATTTTCCCCGAGTCTTCCTCCCATTATCAAGCGCAACGTCAGGACGGCCTCTCTTGTGCGTTTCTTTACCTTTGTTAAAGCCAAACTGATCGTCATCTAACAGGTGCTCAATTTTCTTTTCCATTCTTCGATATATCTCTTGTCAGTAACTTTGATTGATTAAACGTTAAGCTGTTTGTACCTATACATAATTAAATCTGTCTCGAGCTGCTTCTCCATTTCAGCGTAACTCCTGTGGAACCAAGTACCTGCACGTGATCCTAACTACGAAGAAACTAAAGGTTTTCAGGCTGTCACCCGTGCAGCTTACCTCACTGTATAAAGCAGCAGTTTTCTTCCCCTCCAACAGAGATCTGCTTCATTTTCTGAGACTTTCTCATTGCTGTCTCTTCTTAATTATTTCTTCTCTCTTGATTATTTTTAAACTAATTTTGAACGTCTTCCACCACACTTTTTATAGGTCGACAGATCCTTTGAACGATTTTTCTTAATTCTTGCATCCGTTATCAGACGACTTCACCGAGTTCTTAGTCTCCAGGCGAAATATTTCTTGCCCTAGGTTTGATTATTCTCGTAACGTTTCAGTTCCGTGTGTTGCTATCTCATTAGTCATTACTCTTAGTTGACAGAAACGTTTGCGAAACCTTCACATTACGCGTGTTTTTATAGCCTGCTGTCTCAGTTTTCCCTCAAGCTTTCTGGAGAAGTGGCACTGGCGCGTTAGCAGAGAATCACTCTGTCTGTGTAAGAACAGGAAAAAGACATCCAGCTAGCCTCATCTAAAAGCGACAGGCATTTCAAAGCTGACCTTATGGTAACTAGTTCGAAGTAATGGCCTTTCACCTTTCTTACGTAGGCTGTTCACAGCTCTCTGGCATTGAAAAAGAAGTAAGCAACTACATCGACAACCGACTGTAATAAGGATGTCAATTTCACTACGACGTCTCTCTTCAGCGAAGAGAGCAAGGAGTTTTTTTGTTCCATGAACTGTTTTTCAAGGTGCCTTCACACTGAAAACCAACCCCAACAAACTCGGTTGACAACTGTTTTCAACTCAAAGTTTGATTTAGTTTTCAATTGTTGTAAACAGTTGTTTGAAGTCGCGAATCCTGACAACTAGTTGAGGGAAGTTTTGTCTCGAGTTTGTAGTTTAGGGTCAGTGGCCAAAAACACAGCAGAGTTGTGTGACTTGTGCATGCGCATTTGCCGTGTCGTCTGCTGTGTTTCTTTCGACAGCGGCAACTCACGAGTCGTCACCACATCCAACAATCCAGTTTTTGTTAGAAACAGTTGTTATAAGACACAGAAAAACTGTTTACAGTATTCCAAAAAAATTCTCCACAATTCTTCTAGCGCGAGATATTCGGTAATTAAACGTTCTTTCCTGGCTGCCTTTCTCTTGCCATCCTGCGTATGTTTTCATCACGTACTCTGAAAGAGCAAAAGCGTCATCTCCCACCATAACAAATGGCAAATCTTCACAGTCAGAATCCATTTACATTGCTTTTCTGTAACAAAAGATAAAAACGCCGAATGTGTGTTTACAATTGTTTTAAACTGTTGTCAACAGTTGTAAGTTTGCCAAACTCACAACAGTTGCAAGTTTGCCAAACTTACAACTGTTGTATGTTTTTGCTTGTTGTAGTTTGTTTTCGGAGTGAAGGTACCATAAGACCGTTTGTGAGTCATCCACCGTCAAATACTGTTCTTCTCTCTCTCTCTCTCTCTCTCTCTCTCTCTCTCTCTCTGTCTCTCTCTCTGGCGCTACCCTTGCTTCCGTTGTCCACTGCAGTGGTTGTACAGCGAAGTTTTACAAATATCCTTGAATGTTAACGAATGTTTTCGAATCTTCTACAACATTATCGAATGTTCTAGAATACAACTTGGAACGGCACTGACGCATTGATCCGCACTGCGGCAAGAACGTCTTACCGAAGAGTTGTGCTGTAAATACAGAGGAACAACTCATCGGAAAGGTGTATCCCCTTGTAAGAAACTATGTAAGCAAAGATTAATTATGTGAGTGAACAGTTTTAGCAAATAAAAAATGACGTAGTTCAAGAAACTTATCAGCGACTACGTAATATCAAACTGATGCTACCAGTATTCAAGACAAAAGTGTAAACTTCCAAACGGATCTCCTAAGTTCATTATATCACCGCTACTCGTTCGCAAGAAAGCTTTTGAACAATATCGTTGAAGAGGAAATATTAACCGAAAAAGAGAAAGGCGAGCCAGTATTCATACCACGATTTCCACTAGTTTTCAATAACTATTCAGCTTTAAAAGACTACAATTTCGTTAAGATTAGAGTACAGTATGACCGTATCACTATCAACAAAGCGCGATGGCAAAGTTGCGATGATACGGAATAAGTTTTAAAAAAATCGTTTTCCTCTCACGGACAACCACAAAACTTATTCGTATTTGCAACTGAAAGAAAATATGAAGTGTAGCTTGTGGATAAGAAGTTAGATGCTATACAAATGATATGATTCATTTCACTTTTTTCCATTTCAGAAAACAAATGGAAATAAAGAACAAAAGAATCGGGTTCCATTCAGATAGTTATTGTACTATCGCGAAAGGCACACGTTCGAACAGCTTTTAACTGCGTTTTTGCCGTTCGAGCGTATTTGTTTACCAGCAGAAGAGCAGAGTGGATTGTTTACAGCGGAAATATTTCGACTGCCTCGCATTTATCTTGGAACACGACACGCGCTGCTACACAATACAGTACCAGTGATGCTATTTTGCTACACCGGTAAAGAGTACAAGAGAACTGTATTTAGCTGGCCGGAGTGGACGTGCGGTTCTAGGCGCTACAGTCTGGAGCCGAGCGACCGCTACGGCAGCAGGTTCGAACATTGCCTCGGGCATGGATGTGTGTGATGTCCTTAGGTTAGTTAGGTTTAATTAGTTCTAGGCGACTGATGACCTCAGAAGTTAAGTCGCATAGTGCTCAGAGCCATTTCAACCATTTGAACCAATATTGTATTTAACTCAATTTCCTGTTTTGTGTTTTCATCCTGCAGCTGACGAGAGGTTAGCGAAGACTGTGCTTCCTGTAAGTCAGTCCTCGATCCACAGTATCACCAATTATTTTGACGTACTACTATAGTTGGATTTCCTTCCGAGCTCGAGGAACGCATGTCTGTATTTAAAAGTGGAAATTACAAGCCTCTGTTTGGCATCAGATAGTTCTTTGTTTACATTTTTTGTTATTAGCATCTTTACTCAGGGTCCATCAATCAGTATGTTCTTACATATTTTCGGAAGAAACCGCACATTTTGTTTTGCGTTACTTTGTTGCTTCGTTAAAAGTGTCAATTGCGTCTTGTTATTTAGTTCCCACCAGCGGCGACTATAAGAGGTTTGTTCAAAAAATTCCGGAAGGTTGGTAATTTCACGTTAGTAGTGCGTTCGAGCGAAATGCGGTTGGCATCACTGCACACGCATGTTTAATGTGTAACTGCCGGAAGTTTCATTGTTGTTTGTCTGCCCGTTATTGTTCAATGCCGTATTCAGTAGAACGTTGTGTCGCACAATTTGCGAATTTTGAGCGGGCAGAGTTGGAGGAGCAAAGCGTCTGCATTAAATATTGCGTGAAAATCAAGAGAACATTTACAGACAAACATCAGATGACGGAAGTCCACGGTGATAAATGCTTAAATCGTACTCGGTGTCTAAACATGGCTGGACGAAAGTTAAAGATGACCCTCGGTCAGGACTCCGTTCGACGTTAACCGACGACACTCCAGGAACGTCAACGAAACTGAGCGTGCCAGTCGAAGACACTGTTCGAGAGGGTGCAGAAGGATGTAATATTTCAGTTGGATCACACGCGAAATTCTGGCACAGCGTCTTGGAATGCATCTTGTTGCCGCCACGTTCGTCCCACGGCATACTGAGTCAAGGCCAGAAAGACCTTCGCCTCGCAGTGTGTAGGGAGCCTTTGGATCGCTCAAATGAGAACTAGATGTACGTTAAGAGAATTATAACTAGTGGTGAGACGTAGCTCTACGCTTATGATGTAGAGCAACGTTTCACCACCAAGGTTCAATCTTCACAATGGGTCGGGAAAAGTTCTCCAAGACCAAATGGTTCAAATGGCTCTGAGCACTATGGGACTTTACATCTGAGTTCATCAGTCCCCTAGAACTTAGGACTACTTAAACCTAACCAACCTAAGGACATCACACACATCCATGCCCGAGGCAGGATTCGAACCAGTGACCGTAGCGGTCGCGCGGTTCCAGACTGAAGCGCCTAGAATCGCTCGGCCACATCGGTCGGCTCTCCAAGACCAAAAACAGCTAGGCAGATCAGATCAAATGTAAAAGCCATGCTGATAATTTTCTTTGACCTTAAAGGATTAGTTCATCATGAATTCGTGCCACAGGGACAAACTGTTAATCGATGGTACTTTCGGGACGTGTTGCGACGTCTGCGAGAAAATGTTGGAAGGAAACTGCCAGAAATGTGGCGAGTCAAATCATGGTTCTTGCATCACGATAACACACCCACACATTCGTTTCTGTCCGGCGTGACTATTGCACAAAAAACAAAATCACTGTCGCTGCCCCGTCCTCCGTATTCTCCAGAAGTGGCCCCTGCGGAGTTTTTTTATTTTTTTGTTTCTAAAGTTGAAAACACCACTGAAAGGACGAAGATATGCAACGACAGATGAGATAAAAGAAAATTCGCAGACGGCGCTTCGCGCGATCCAGCAAGAGGCTACCGAGACTGCCTCCGGAAGTGGAAACGGCGTTGGATGCGGTGTATCAATTGTGGAGGAAAGTATTTCTAAGGAGACCATGCACAATAATTAAAGTTACACAAGGCTCACAGATATTGGTTCTTCTGCCTTATCTAGATTTTGATTCACGGAGATTTCCATGCCGTTTTTTCCAGGGATGTGTTGTTAGCTGTACGGATAAAAACAATCTTGGATGAAGTTTGATCAAATTTTAGAGGCCTAAAACTTGAAGTATTTAGCTGTCGATGTTAATTTTTCTACAATACCATCTTGTAATTCAGATTTCTTTGCGAAGTTGTTGTTGTGGTCTTCAGTCCTGAAACTAGTTTGATGCAGCTTTCCATGCTACTATATCCTGAGCAAGCTTCATCTCCCAGTACTTACTGCAACCTACATGCTTTGAATCTGCTCAGTGTATTCATCTCTTGGTATCCCTCTATGATTTTTACCCTCCACGCTGTCCTCCAATGCTAAATTTGAGATCTCTCGATGCCTCAGAACATGTCCTACCAACCGGTCCCTCCTTGTCAAGTTGTACCACAAACTCCTCTTCTCCCCAGCTGTGTTCAATACTTCCTCATTAGTTATGTTATCTACCCATCTAATCTTCAGCATTCTTCTGTAGCACCACATTTCGAAAGCTTCTATTCTCTTCTTGTCCAAACTATTTATTGTCTATGTTTCACTTCCATACATGGCTACACTCCATACAAATACTTTCAGATACTTATATCTATACTCGATGTTAACAAATTTCTCTACTTCAGTATCGTTTTCCTTGCCATTGCCATTGCCAGTCTACATTTTATATCATCTCTACTTCGACCATCATCAGTTATTTTGCTCCCCAAATAGCAAAACTCCTTTACTACTTCAAGTGTCTCATTTCCTAATCTAATTCCCACAGCATCACCCGACTTAATTCGACTATAGGAGTTAGGTCAGTGTACTTAAATAATTTTAGGGCAGTGTCCTTAAATTAGTGCCGCACTAAGTGTTGAAGAAAAAATCGGTGTTCTGTTTTCAAAGACCTCTGTTTATTCATGCTAGATAGACAGGGCGATCGTGAGGTAATTTGGTGAATTCTGACTGTACATAAAAAGGGACGACTTCTCGCAGTCTCTGTTGTCATGTGTCAAGCTGTCGTTTTTATCATTCTTCTCGTAATGCTCTTTTTGAGTTTAGTTATGATGTTGATTTTGCGTCACTTGTCGAAAATTGAGGTCATGTTATGTTGCTTCTTGCTCCGCTCTCTTCGCAGTTAGTCCTTCATTTAACCCAATTTGGTGGATCGGTTCAGTACAATTTTTTTTTTTTTTCGCTTTGTCGCGGGCCAAGGAATGCAGGTCGCGGGCGAAATCCTCAAACTGAAGTCTGCACTGAGAGGTGTCGCGTATCAAATGTCAGAATCCTCAACGTACTCGAAAGTGCAACAATTTTCCACGAGCAGTTGCTTGGTCCGTTGACCTCAAGACTGCCCAAGCGCTTCTGTCAGGGATAAGCGCTTCTGTCCGGTTTGGTGCGATCCGAAATTCGGAACGAAAATACTCACAAGGCTGGCGATAAAGCGCTATCATCCAACGACGCGCGCGCCCACACAGCAAAATAAATTTAGGCTCGCTGGCATACTGAATGGCCAGACGCGTCGAAACAAACTTCATCGTCTTTTCCCTTGTAAAGATTAATTTCTCTTCCTACTCCCCCCCCCCCCCCCTTTCGAAACTTACCTTTCTCTTATGATTGTGAATTAGCCGAGTGTCTTTCGTTCCTAGATCAAGGCAGTAAGAAAAAATCTGTTCTAAAGGGCCCCACATATTAGCGACGAATCAGAGCAGTCTGTCGCTAGGTGACGCGATCAGTCCATTTACAGAGTTGAATAGATTGCTCGGGAGCCAAATCGCCACGTCGCAGCAATGGATTGCTAATCGCTCGCAGATTCCATGCAATCCGATGAATGCCTTGCAACTATTCCACCATGTTTGGCAATATTGTTGGCTGGTTGAGATCACTTGAGCATCTTCGATAAGTGCTGTTTCGTTTCGCTATTACCGCGTGGAGTAAATAACTTCACGTTACTTTGCATTCAGGGAGCACGAACCACTCGATAATGTGAAGTCAAGGGTAGTACTACCACATACATTGAGACATCATGCAAATATAAAAACACTGACGCTCTTAAATTTGCCAGTGAATAGCGTTTATAAGGTCGCTCCATAGAAGAAGAAATTTGTGGAAAATTAATTAATGATATAATGTGTGGGCTCCGGCTTATTGATTTTAAGATAACCGTGAAACAACGCGTTATTAAACTTTTTAACTTCGATACAGAATGAGCATACTCATTTTAGAACTATGCGTAGTTCCCCCGCCAATTCGTATAATCTCACTCCCCCTCACAGACTTCGGAGCAAAGCTTTCGACTTAGTTTCAACAAAATGTTCGTCATGCTTTTGTATAGCTGAAGACCGTATCGCATCCAGAAGTTTAGAGCAGGCTGTCATCCTGTACTGATGTCTAATGGCCGGTCGTAACATTGGAGATATGACTTCCGACGGATGTATTATGTATAATTAACGAGGCTGAAAAAAAAATGTTTTTAAACCGGAAAATTTATCAGACACTATAAAAACTTGATTTTCGCAGACTTCCGAAGTGACTGCATCGTTTGTAATGTAATAATTGAGCTGTGTTTATAGTGAGCTGTTTTTTATAATTACAATTATTGCTGAGAACATGATACAAGTACGTCCATTGCAGACTTTTACAGAACAAAACTAGTCGTTCGCTTGACGCAGGCACTAAATGCCAGCAATAACATAGCGCAGTATTTCCTGAGGCGGGATAATATTGAAAGTGTAGGGCTGAGATTAAGGGGTGGGGCAATAAAGCGTATTGAGAAAATCAAAAACTTTTGAAATATATTGCGCTGCCCGGAAATATTCTGCTTTATGCGGGCAGTACTGACAAAATCCTCGCTAGTCTCTCGCGTGCTAAAGATTGTGGACATCACTGTGTTCACTGTTAGCTTTGAAAATTAGTTCAAAACAAAACGAAAGCGTTTTATGATTAGAGGCCTTCGATTTGTATAAATCATTACCGGCATTGTGGGATGTGAGGGCAGACGAGAGCAAAAAAAGTAATGTTAAATATAAATGGTACGATTTATTGCTCAGAAAATACGGGGGAAGCCCACGAAGGACGATGATGCTCTAATTAAAAAAAATGGTTCAAATGGCTCTGATCTCTATGGGACTTAACAGCTGTGGTCATCAGTCCAAGAACTTAGAACTACTTAAACCTAACTAACCTAAGGACATCACACACATCCGTGCCCGAGGCAGGATTCGAACCTGCGACCGTAGCAGTCACGCGGTTCCGGACTGAGCGCCTAAAACCGCGAGACCACCGCGGCCGGCGATGCCCTAATTATTGGGTTCAATTATTTTAATGCAAAATTCTGAAGTATACGTGTATAATCGTATAATCTTGGATGAACTTCGATAATGTTGTTACATGACACATTCCAATAACTATGTCTTAGACACTTGAAGGTGAAACTGCACGTGTAAATTTCAGATCTACGAAATAACTGCGAGTAGCAAGGTATTGTAGCACAATAAACACAGGCGTGTGGAATTTACGTCTCTCATTAAAGTATTTGTTTCTTGATCATGGTTATATAGACGTCCGAAGAAATTTATTCAGTGGAAAGGAGGGGGGGGGGAGGCAAGATTCTAAAATTGTCGATTTTGATGTAAATGAGTAGGTCAGTTTTGAGACGTATCATGTCACAAAAACTAAATTTTATAGATGACACAAAAAGCATTATGTTCTAGAGAACTGATGGCTATATACTCAATATTTGTTACACGTACATTACTTCGATGCTTAAGACAACAAACAAAACAATTCACAGCAGTTGCTGAAGCCATAGCGGTGGCTTGCAGCGATCAGCCGCGTAGTGCTACATTTGGCACAAAGAGCTGTTTAGCGAGATCATGGGAAATCACACCTAGAAGTGTATAAGAGTATTGTTATGAATAAAAACACCGTACTCCAGATTCCAACGGAGGCAGTGGTGGGGGCCGGTTGGGGGGGGGGGGGGGGGCAAGTATGTATCTGCAGGGACGCTTATGTACGTTGACAACAATTGCCAGTAATGTATCAAATATTGTACCATCAATACACAAAAAATTATAATTTCTTTTTTCGTTCAATCTCAGTTCTCCCAACAAGTTTTTGTGAGTGATCTTTGACGCTACTTAACCCATGTTTCATCCACCGTTGTTTTGTCCTTGCAACAAAGTAGAATAATTATCACAGCAGCAGCGATTTTATCGTCAACATTCCAAATGACAATATTATTGAGCAATCTTGGGAGAACCTCAGTAATATTGCACAATATTGTTGACCGTCTACGGGGCGCTGAAAATGGTCACCCCCGTCCAAATGCAGGTTACGTATCTAACGGCTTCCAGGACAACATTTTGATATACAGTAATTTAATACAGTTGTTACTGAATTTAAAATTTTCAAATAGTGTCATAATTTGCTCATTACGAGATTTAACCTTACGTTGAAGGGCTAAAACAAGAAATTAATGTATATCTCTTAAGGCAGTACAACGGCCCGCAAACTGTCCAGAATATACTCATCTGGTGTTTCATAACGGGAGCACTTAGTAACTTCCAACAAACTTTAAATAAACCTAATTTCAAATCTTTTCTGAACTTTTCTCGCTTACAGCCTCACAAAATTATAAAGCGAAAATAGTTTATCGTTTGCTGGAACACAGGGGTGTGCAATTGTTTTGGCTCGGGGACCACATTGCGGAAACGGAGGTTCGCGGAGGGCTGCATCTTTTAATATGATTGCATTCATTAGTTAACTTTACGCTTTAGGAAAAGTATAAATTTTCAATAAAAAGCAATAAATATAAATTAAATAAAACACTGGCGGCTTTAATCAGTTTATTTATTGTGCTAGTTTCATGTCCTTTACAGCTTCAAGGACATTTAATTTTAAAATCAATTAAACTAGACAGATGTATCTTACCAATCTTTTCTACATTTTTTTAAACCATCAGTGAGACTACTTAATGAGATTATCATCACAGCCTGCAGGTTAATTTCTGTCAAAGAGTATCTAGTGGCCTATATTTACCCTTGTTGTTCTTAAAAGCTAGAAAAAAATTGTTCACAATATATATGTAGACCCAAATATAGTTTCAGGAAACTATGATTTGTAAAAGTTAGGTCATTACATACATCTTGCTCAGTATGATCTGACTGCACGTTAGTAAGTAAACGGAAAATGAGTTTGTGGTCATTACCACCGCGCCGTGTTAACTCTGTGCTGTTGTAGTTGGAGTCACGAACGATGGCGGTCGACTTCAGGTTTGTTTTGTGCACCTACGTCAAGCATTCTCCGAAAGCCAATGGGCGTTCAGAAGTATTGTGAGAGCTCTGCCGTTAATGCCGTAGCCAATGCGAGCATTAAACGTGATCGTAGCGAGTTGTTTAGTGAGTTTCTATTCCATTTGTTGCGAACTGTCAACGCTGATTGTGGTGCTAAGTGATAAATACAGGAACAGGAGAACCGAGCGAGACTCGCAATTTGCGGGATATTCGCTTCTTCAGGCGGAAAGCACGCGCATGCGCGTGCCGCAATTGTAGTTTGGAATCGTCTACAATGCAGGCTTCCTCTATGCATCGACGTGCGCGACTGACATCGTTCTACGATGCACAGTGTACATGCCTATTGACTTTGCCGTCCCAGTGGAAATCCTGGATCGTACGTGGGAAGGAAATCTCGGTATTTCTGACTCGCGTGGCGGGCCACACAAAAACCTTTACCAGGCCGCATGTTGCCCGCGAACCGCTGTTTGGCTCTGAGCACTATGGGACTTAACATCGGAGGCCATCAGTCCCCTAGAACTACTTAAACCTAACCAACCTAAGGACATCACACACATCCATGCCCGAGGCATGATTCGAACCTGCGAACGTAGCGGTCTCGCGGTTCCAGACTGAAGCGCCAAGAACTGCTCGGCCTAACCGGCCGGCTGAACCGCTGTTTGTCCACCCCTATTGTAACATACTCGACTATTAAATTGCAAACTTAATACTCTAATATTAGTATAAGATTACATTTTTAAATTGCAATTTAATGATTGCTTTTACAACTTACTTTTGCCGTGGTCAAGCCTAAAATAAAGGGTTTGATACTATGCACTATTTGAGCTAAAGATCTTGCATGAACATATGAAGAGCTTATCACTTTTTTAGTTTACTAATTTTGTTTTCCACTTTTTCATTAGTCTACAGGTGAATATTCCGAAACTAATGGAACCAACATAGCTAGCGTTTTGCGTCTTCAACTATAATGGTTTTGCATACTGAAAGTCAAACATGTAACCCATGCCGGCCGGAGTGGCCGAGCGGTTCTAGGCACTACAGTCTGGAACCGCGCGACTGCTACGGTCGCAGGTTCGAATCCTGCCTCGGGCATGGATGTGTGTGCTGTCCTTAGGTTAGTTAGGTTTAAGTAGTTCTAAGTTCTAGGGGACTGATGACCTCAGAAGTTAAGTCCCATAGTGCTCAGAGCCATTTGTAACCCATGAACTCATTTGTAAAGTAGTCAGATATTTGAAGCTGTTATGTATGGGAGCTCGTTACTTTAATCAGGCGTAGGGGGTAGTTATATTCCAAAACAAAGGTATTTTTAGAGAAGATAAAGCACTAAATAATTTAAATTAGGACTGGTACTAACATCTTGTACCACTTGCTGAGAAAATAATCACAGAAGAAAAAAATGATTACAAAACTTAATATTCAGTGTAAAGAATAAGACATGTAAATGTTGAAACAAAATACGGAAGTTTTGTCTTTCAAAGGAATGCATATGCACGCTCTACGTAATAAAAAAAGGTTTGGGACGAGTGGGAGGCGACCGATTTACCTAAACATGCAATGCAATAACATCCAGTAGTGGCACTTATGTTATAACTTACCGTTTGAATAAAGGTACCTGTATCTGGGTTCAAGCCCAAAGAAGCTAGCACGGTAGCAAACCATTGAACTAGCCATCTCTAAGTGACTGGCAGCAAACAGTATTATTAATGAGTTTTTTTGACAGCTGAAAATCGCGTGCAATGCACACCTCGCCTAGTATCATGTATACCAGTTCTATTGTAATCAGCTGACATGTGAATGATCGTGGCCTTGCGTGTACCACCCTAGACAACACGCTCCCGTACAACGGTCTTCACCTTCTTTTTCGCTCGCTGCACAGACCTGTCACGAAAATGAGCTGCACGCCTAGAAAACTCAGACATCATCGGCTGAAGACAAATGAAAGGGGGGGGGGGGGGGAGACGGGGAATAGCCAGGACACGCAAGCAACTGAATGACTACCTGCCAGTGTTTATGATTGACACAATCCGATATGCAGAATAGAGTTTTGTAAAGTGCTTAGCACATCCGCAGTGGACAAACCTTTTACCTTGCAGATATAGATAGGTTCATCATAAAGTTCTATTATTTTGTATGTTAATATTCATTAACGCCATATGGACAAAATTCAGTGGAAACTCTGCACTTTCGACGCAAGTATACACAGCAGAAAAAAAACAATAAAGCTTATATGAGATGTAAATTCTTGAACATCCTTTTGATCAGGGGTTCTCAAACATTTTGAATCACGGAGCACCTTTGAAATGTGCAATTCAAGGCGGAGCATTAAATTTTGTGTCTCAGATACGTACTGTGTTTGGTAAATAAAATGGCAGTATTATTGACGAAGCAATGCAGTTTCACAATTTAAGCATACAAGACATTAAGTTTAATCATAGCAGATGTTTATTGTATCCACCAATTTCACGTTATGCAGAACATCACGGAGAGAAAAAAAAAATCGCGCCAAAACTATAGTAAAACGAAAGATTAGAGAATGAATTCAAGCTGTTACTTGGTTTTGGAAAAGGATGAGACTGTTTTAATTTGTACAGTGAGTCTATTCTATATCTGGTTGAACCCGGAGGCAGAAGAAAAAGTGTGAAATCGGGAGAGTTGGCACATATAACCCTTTTTAAAATTAATCCGTCGATTTCTCAGTACTGAACTGCAAGAAAAAATGAGAATCAACTCCTGACTTCAGAAACACGTGAACAGCAGATTCGTATGCAATGAAACACACTAGAGGCGGCTTTCGTCTCGCTGCTCATTGTCTCGCCTGTGTGTCTACTGCTGCACACACACACACACACACACACACACACACACACACACACACAGGCGAGCCACTGAGTCTGCCCTACAGTATGTATCATTCTGGCAGCGGTTCCTATTGTCTGTATGCGCTGTGTATCTTTCCGCTATTTCCGTTCCAACGAGCAGACGGGCGAAAATGTTAAAACGGAACACCAACTAACCTCTGCACAATATCTGTTTCACGTAGTAAACAGTAAAATATTATTCTCTGCTCTTCTACGCTCGATATTTTTCTACACGCCGCTCAAGAGCGAAAAAAGGCGCTTTATTGAGATCTTTACCCCATTTATTTCTTAATAATCAAAAAATAATAATTTAAGTGAAAAAATCCTTAACTTTTCGCGGAGCTCGTGGAACTGTTTCGTGGATCACCAAGTGCTGTGGGAAGCACAGTTTGAGAAACTAGCCTGTAGATGAATAAGTGACAAGACACACTAACAGCAGCATCACAGTACCTTTAAGTCTCCCCTCCGTTCCATGAAATTCAGCGTCAGCAATCGTTAACTATCTGAGAATAGGGATAGATCCATTCATTCTGTCTACATACTTCGTCCACAAAACAGCAGCGAGTAGGAAGTCATCTCATGCGTTCCGCATTGTTCCCTGTGAGCTCTATCATGTAATACTACCAGCTGACTGTTGCTTCAGTTTCAGTTTCAAACGAAGATGACGAAAGACAACAGACCTAGAAATACTCTTTTCACCTTTAATGTCGACTTTTGGATGCTGGACTCAACAAAACTTCCCATTAAAGTGTCCCACTACCGACAGAATAAGTTGACCCTCATCCAGTGCTATACCATCACAGGAAAATCCTCAGACTGAACACAACTGATTGGGTCTGATCAGACTTATTGACCACTCATGAACTGTGTATTGTCATTTGGCATTATAGAAACAATAAGGTAAAGTTGTCACCAACCCAATGGTTGGTTTTAACACCATAATACTTCAGCTGGCAGTACCCTACGGAGCAGGTATGAACTTGTCTTCCGCCCACTTTTGAAGACATACCAAGCCAGTT